>NC_058082.1:251887710-252187710 GCF_014858855.1 Bufo gargarizans | reverse complement strand
ACTAGCTGCAGCACTGATGTGCATTCTGACAGAAGCATTGCGCTGCTGTCAGATTACACACAAGTCGGTGTATGCGGCGCTGCAAGACAAGATTTCTCCTCTGCAGTAAAAGATACGTTTGCCGAGGCATATGAGCTGAGGAGGAGGCGGTGTTCCTATGCTTTGGCAAACACTTTGTATATAAAAAAAATTAAATAAAATCCCGGCAATGATTTATTCATCCACATCGATTGATGTGAATGGAGAAATCTGGTTTGCCAGGGCATACGAGCTAAGTGGGTATGGATGTAGGGCGGAGCTCCTATGTCCTGGCAGACGCCTTTCCCCTCCTTTTTTTTTTTTGGCAGAGATTTTTTCATCCACATTGATCGATGCGAATGAAGAAATCTGTGCCGTTCATTTTTTTCTTTCAGCCCAGAGGCTGAACGGAAAAAAAGAATCTCATTACCTGTATGCTCAATATAAGGAGAATAGCAGAAACTCCTAATGCTGGCCATACATGTAATGATTGCGGAGACCCTCAAATGCCAGGGCAGTACAAACACCCCATTTTGGAAAGAAGACACCCCAAGGTATACGCTGAGGGGCATATTGAGTCCATGATTTAGAAATTTTTGTCCCAAGTTAGCGGAAAGTGAGACTTTGTGAGAAAAAACAAAAAAAAATCAATTTCCGCTAACTTATAGCCCAAAAAAAAAATTTGGGATGAACTCGCCAGGCCCCTCATTGAATACCTTGGGGTGTCTTCTTTCCAAAGTGGGGTCACATGTGGGGTATTTATACTGCCCTGGCTTTTTAGGGGCCCTAAGGCGTGAGAAGAAGTCTGGGATCCAAATGTCTAAAAATGCCCTCCTAAAAGGAATTTGGGCACCTTTGCGCATCTAGGCTGCAAAAAAGTGTCACACATGTGGTATAGTGAGTTCATGGAAGTTTTTATTTTTTGTCACAAGTTAGTGGAATATGAGACTTTGTAAGAAAAAAATAAAAAATAAAAAATAAAAAATAAACATTTTCCGCTAACTTGTGACAAAAAATGAAAAATTCTAGGAACTCGCCATGCCCCTCACAGAATACCTTGGGGTGTCTTCTTTCCAAAATGGGGTCACTTGTGGCGTAGTTATACTGCCCTGGCATTTTAGGGGCCCATATGTGTGAGAAGTAGTTTGCAATCAAAATGTGTAAAAAATGGCCTGCAAAATCCAAAAGGTGCTCTTTGGAATGTGTGCCCCTTTGCCCACCTTGGCTGCAAAAAAGTGTCACACATGTGGTATCGCCGTACTCAGGAGAAGTTAGGGAATGTGTTTTGCGGTGTCATTTTACATATACCCATGCTGGGTGAGATAAATATCTTGGTCAAATGCCAACTTTGTATAAAAAAATGGGAAAAGTTGTCTTTTGCCAAGATATTTCTCTCACCCAGCATGGGTATATGTAAAATGACACACCAAAACACATTCCCCAACTTCTCCTAAGTACGGCGATACCAGATGTGTGACACTTTATTGCAGCCTAGGTGGGCAAAGGGACCCACATTCCAAAGTGCACCTTTCGGATTTCACCGGTCATTTTTTACAGATTTTGATTGCAAACTACTTCTCACGCATATGGGCCCCTAAAATGCCAACGCAGTATAACTACCCCACAAGTGACCCCATTTTGGAAAGAAGACACCCCAAGGTATTTTGTAATGGGCATAGTGAGTTCATGAAAGTTTTTATTTTTTGTCACAAGTTAGTGGAATATGAGACTTTGTAAGAAAAAAATAAATAAATAAATAAATCAGCATTTTCCGCTAACTTGTGACAAAAAATAAAAAGTTCTATGAACTCACTATGCCCATCAGCTTAGGGTGTCTACTTTCCGAAATGGGGTCATTTGTGGGGGTTTTCTACTGTCTGGGCATTGTAGAACCTCAGGAAACATGACAGGTGCTCAGAAAGTCAGAGCTGCTTCAAAAAGCGGAAATTCACATTTTTGTACCATAGTTTGTAAACGCTATAACTTTTACCCAAACTATTTTTTTTTGCCCAAACATTTTTTTTTTTCAAAGACATGTAGAACAATAAATTTAGCGAAAAATTTATATATGGATGTCGGTTTTTTTGCAAAATATTACAGCTGAAAGTGAAAAATGTAATTTTTTTGCAAAAAAATCATTAAATTTCGATTAATAACAAAAAAAGTAAAAATGTCAGCAGCAATGAAATACCACCAAATGAAAGCTCTATTAGTGAGAAGAAAAGGAGGTAAAATTCATTTGGGTGGTAAGTTGCATGACCAAGCAATAAACAGTGAAAGTAGTGTAGTGCAGAATTGTAAAAAGTGGCCTGGTCATTAAGGGTGTTTAAGCTACCAGGGTTGAAGTGGTTAATGATGACTGTGTAAAATTAAAATTGCAGCTTTTCCACAGATACGGCATTTTAGAGCCCAACATACTGGATGAGCCTTAGAAACTGGTGTAAAGTAGAACTGGCTTAGATGCTCATAGCAACCAATCAGATTCCACCTTTCATTTTCCAAAGGAGCTGTGAAAAATGAAAGGTGGAATCTGATTGGTTGCTATGGGCAACTAAGCCAGTTCTTCTCTACACCAGTTTGATAAATGACCCCATTGTGCCCAGTGCGTGCCATCTGAGACATACCAATGCTTTTTACATTGTTAGGCGGGTTCTACTGAATGCTGAAATGCTATAAATGTCGGCATAAACTGCAGTTTACTTTACACTGCCGGGCTCAGGGTTTTTGTAGCACAGATTTTGATGCATTCATTTACGGGCGCCATGTTGCGATTAAACAGCCTCTGGGGTACCAGTACAGACATTTTCTGACAACCATACGTTTATGTGTCATTTTCTGACAACCATACATTTACATCTCTCTCGATGGAGCTGTGTGAGGGCTTATTTTTTTGTGGGATGAGTTGCCATTAGAGATGAGCGAAATTTTGTATAATTCGATTCGACAAATTTTACACAAAAATCCACTTTGTGTCAAATTATTTCATCACGAAGAGCATTTCTCTGTAAGTATGGGTGCACTGACAGGGAGCAGCGATTGCGGCGCCCCCTGTCATTGTTCCCCTCAGAGACTGCAATCATACATGATTGGCGGCATCTGATATAAATGACAAAAAATAATAATGATACTTACCTGATCCATTTGCTCGTGACGGGCCGGGCACCGCCATCTTGATTGAAGGTCTGGCGCAAAATCTTGCGTAGCCCGAGATGACGCCATCACGCAGGATTTCGGCCGAGATCTTCAATCAAGATGGCGGCTGGTGGCTCATCGCGAGCAAATGGAAGAGTTTTATTTATTTTTTGCACTATTTTTCAGGTTAAATCAATTCACTACTGCGAAGTACGAGGAAATTCGGCTTTGCGGCGAATCGAATTTATCCTGAAATTTGCTCATCACTAGTTGCCATCATCGTTGGTTCTATTTTGAGGTACATACAACTTTTTTTTGCTTTTTGGGAAGCAGGATAAACTGCTTTTTGGGGTTTTGTTATCGCAGCATGCACTGAAAAATGGCATGTTCTGTTTATTCTACTGATCAGTGAGATTACAGAGATACTAATTTGATATAGTTTTACCACTTATTTTTTAAAACAAAATCATGTTTTTGCAATATAATTTTCTGAGCCATATTTTTTTTATTTTTCTGCCAATTGTCTTGTGTGGGGGCTTGTTTTTTTTAAGGATGAGGAGACATTTTTGTTGGTATCATTTTGGGGTACATAGTACTTTTTGACAGCTTGATATTGCACTTTTGTGTTTTTGTTTAGTTTTTTTCAACATTCACCTGAGGCAGTAGATCTTGTGATATTTTTATAGAGCAGGTCGATACGGACACAGCGATGCCCAATATGTCTTTTTTTTTACTTTTGCTCAGTTTTACACAATGAACGCATTTTTGTTGCCATGTTATGAGAGCAATATTTTTGTGATTTTTTTGCCGATCGTCTTGTGGGGGGACAGACACATGTTCCCTGCTTCCATAATGGCTGAGCTGCCATACCAGTTTTCTAGTAGGAGGGCCGTGTCAAATAGCACCATAGAGCTCAGCTTCCTAGACTTTGGTCTGACTGGAATTATAGAACCAAGCATGAGTCCATCTAACATCTACAGTATGACTGTACCACTATAAGGTATAATGGACTACAGAAGACACCGGGTTGTCCATGCCAATTAGAGATGAGCGAATCGAAGCTGATGGAGTGGAATTCGATCTGAATTTCAGGGAAAATTCGATTGGCAACGAATGCGAATTTCCTCGCGCTTCGTGGTAATGAATCGCATTTTTCCTAAATTGGCGCCTATACATGTGAGGACTAAGGACATGGGGCAAGGAACTCTGGGAAGGCGGGATCACCCAGATTGACATGCATGCATGCAAGCCAATCAGCAGCCAGCCAGCCTGGTGATGTCACAGCCCTATAAATACGGCAGCCATTTTGGATTTAGACATTTTTCAGCGTTCTGAGTGCAGGGACAGACGTGAGAAGGCGCTGGGGACAGCAATAGGAAAAACTTGATTGTGAAAACAAAAATGAAAAACAATTTATAAGTGTAGGGAAAGGATAAGGAGGAATCATTTCACAGCATCTTAGTGCAGAGAGAGACGCCAGAAGGCGCTAGGGACAGTGATATGAAAGCGATTTACAAGTGCAGGGAAAGATTATTTGGGGATCCAAATAGCCATTATACAGCTCTGTCATTCCAGCAATTTATTCTTCGGGTGAAAGTGCTATGTTGAAAATCCTTTAGTGGCTTATATCTGGGGAAAAAGAAAATATATATGCACTTCACTGTTGCAGTTTTTTCTGGTGAAAGCGTATAGGGGCATATTTCAGTAAAAAAAGAAAAAAATTTACTGTACGCACTTCACTGTTGCAGTTATTTTTGGTGAAAGCTTATAGGTGGGTATTTCGGTACTACAATTCACTCTCTAATTTTTTCCTGCTGAGAGCGTATAGTGGCGTATTTCATTAAAAAAAGAATGATCAATACACACTTCACTGCTTAATTTTTTCCTGCTGAAAGCGTATAGGGGCATTTTTCTGTAACAAAAAGAAAAATCTATGCATACTATACTGTTTAATTTTTTTCTTGGTGAAAGCGTACAGTGGAGTATTTAATTTACAAATTGAAAAATCTATACGCACTTCACTACCTAATTTTTTCCCGGTAAAAGCGTATAGGGGCGTATTTCTGTAACAAAAAGAAAAATCTATATGCACTTCACTGCGAAGATCTCGTGCCCGCGGCGTCCTGTTCAGTATTCTGCCCAGGTGCAGTGAGGGAAGGAAGCTCGGCAGCTGCTGGATTCCACACTGCGCCTGCACTGAATATGTCACAGTGAGGAATCCAGCTGCCAGAGAACGTCCTTCCCTCACTGCGCCTGTGTCGAATACTGAACAGAATGGCTAATTAGCATATTACAAAAGTTTATTTTTCTCAATAAAGACTTCAGGCAGTGAGATGGCAGTAATATAGTTATGTTCAGCTGACATTAGCACATCAGCCAGCTTAATACCCATTTTTCAGTTGACATAAACCCCTTAAAATACAGGATCTGTTTTATTGCTTTTTTTTTTTTTTTTCTTCTGACTGATCAGAAGAACGAAAAACTAACAGTAATGTGAATGCAGGCTTGGACGGTAGTGCTATATAGTACATTATACCTACTAATGTCACCCCTTGTGTACATGTTGTTTCATAAGCACCCCCCAGGTTATCAAAAACAGTAGTAATGTAGCACCAATGTACCTACAGTTCATGGGTGAGGGAGGGGAGAAGGTTGGAGGGACCAGGGATGGGTAGTCAGCGGGGCTCGGAAAGGAACATGGGGGCCCAATTCAGATTCCTGCTATGGGGCCCAATGATTTCTATGTACGCCTCTGTTTACTGCTGTTAATCTCAAACAACAGAAAAACTCTTACTTTATCCTTACACAAATAGAGCGAAAAATGTTCTTTTAACAAGCAGAAATTTTCTCTGACGCAGCAGACAAAACTATAGTTTACTATTCTCTCACTTTTACAAGCTGTGCAGAGAAAAAAATCTGTTGAATCCTTCCAAGCTCGCCAAACTGTTGTAGAAATATTAATATCCGCTCGCATCAAAGTTTGTGTAAGGAAAAAGGTAAATCCCTTTTCCCTCAGCCGCAGTAAGAGACAGAACCAGGTGTTACCATTTTGATTGAATTCTGAGCAACTCCCCTTCCTCCCTGCTCCCTGCTTCTGTCTCTTTTATTTACTAACAGGGCGATGAGGAAGATGAGGCAGAGGATCCAGACACACTGTGGCAGTATGCAGTGGAGATGTAACTTGCACAAATGGCCCGATGCATGCTCACTTGCTTGCGTAGTGACAGCCAAATTGTCACCATTCGGCAGAGGGATGACTTCTGGCTCTCCACCTTGTTGGACCCTCGCTACCGGTCCAGAATGGGGGCTTTTTTTTTTACACCCACTGAGAGGGTGGACAAACTGAACTACTACAGGGAAATCCTATGTAGTCAGTTGGCCGCTGCCTATCTGTGCCATCGTCCATCCTCTCACAGGTCTGACCGGGGGGCCCTCTGCGCTCACGTTCCTCTGCCATGACTGCTGGGGTGGGGTGGGGTGGCAGGAGCAGTACCAGCTCCATCAGCTGAGTCGCTGATGAGTAGCTTTCTTCACCCGCATAGTGAAGAAACTACTCACCAGCAGCAGCATCTACACCTGGAGCAGAACCTGAACCAGCAGATGGTGGCTTACTTGGACAGCCCCCTGCCACCCCACATTGAAGATCCGCTGGACTACTGGGCAGCCAAACTGCCCTGGCCCTGGAAAAGCTGTCCTACCCGGCCAGTAGTGTGGCATCAAAGCGAGTGTTTAGTGCGACGGGGGCCATAGTTACCCCAAGGAGAACTAGCCTGTCCACCCAAAATGTGGAGAGTCTGACCCTTGTCAACATGAATCAGGCATGGATCAGCCAGGATTTCCACCCACCAATTTCCGATGCATCAGACTAGATCATCCATGGTGCCACACCATCACTTTGACGAAAGAGACTGGTTTCTTCTGGTTACCTGCCCCAGCCAATACTTTGATACTGCGACCCTCCTGTTGCCACACATCTGATGCCAAGTGCTCCTTCTTTCACCCAACTTCGTCAGTGGGTACTGCTAATGCCACCCACCACACCACTCTGTCTCCGGGTCACTTTGTGGTCTCCTGATGCAGCTGCCTTATCCACACTGTAACCTTGCCACTCTGTGATATCCTGATGCTGCTGCCTTATCCACACCATATCATCTTGCCACTCTATGGCCTCTTCCTGATGCTGCTGCTGCCGCCACCTCCAGACTCAGTCATTGTGCCACTCTGTGGCTTCCTCATGCTGCTGCCACCTATAGACTCTGTAATTGTGCCACTCTGTGGCCTCCTCCCTCACTGTGTGGCTTCCTACTCATGCTGCTACTGCTGCCACTTCCAGACTATGTCATTGTGCCACTCTGTGGCTTCCTCATACCCCTGCCACTTCCAGACTTTGTCATTGTGCCACTATGTGGCTTCCTACTCATGCTGCTACTGCTGCCACCTCCAAACTCTGTCATTGTGCCACTCTGTGGCTTGCTCATGCTGCTGGCACCTCCAGACTCTGTCACTGTGCCACTCTGTGGCTTCCTCATGCTGCTTCCACCTCCAGACTCTGTCATTGTGCCATTCTGTGGCTTCCTTCTAATGCTGCTGCCACCTCTAGACTCGGTCATTGTGCCACTCTGTGGCTTCCTACTCATGCTGCTACTGCTGCCACTTCCAGACTCTGTCATCATGCCACTCTGTGGCTTCCTCATACCCCTGCCACTTCCAGACTCTGTCATTGTGCCACTCTGTGGCTTACTACTCATGCTGCTACTGCTGCCACCTCCAAACTCTGTCATTGTGCCACTCTGTGGCTTGCTCATGCTCATTGGCCATTATACCACGGTCCTGCTCATCCACTCTGTGAACTTCTCGTGCTGTTCCCACTCCATGACTAGTCCACTATTTTGGCTTTCAGACTGGCTGACATCATCATTTAATTGACACTTCTTCTGATCTGTCAGAAGGAAGGAAAAATTAGACGCACAACAGAGCTGTGTAACAGCTGTAAGGCCTGTATGGTCCCATCAGAATTGGCTTATGATTTGGTAGCCAAAAGCAGTAGTGGGTGCAAAACACAGAAGACATGCAAATATTCCATTCACGTGTCATCTCTGTTTTAGATCCACTCCTGTTTTTTTGGGCATTAGCAATACTGATGGATTACTGACCAAATGCTGACCGAGTGAAGGCGGATCACAGAAAGGGGCAAATTAATCAGTGACGTCAACACAAACTTACTGCTGATACCCACTCTGGTCGGGGGGATCTACTTGTATAAGCGTTTAACCTCTTTAGGACACATGACGTACCGGTACGTCATGTGATGTTCCGATCACTGCCACCCGGTCGGCGGTGATCGGAACAAGGTGCCTGCTCAAATCATTGAGCAGGCACCTCGGCTAATTGCGCGGGGGGATCTCGTGACCCCCCATGTTGGCGATTGCAACAAACCGCAGGTCAATTCAGTCCTGCGGTTTGATGCGCTCTCTGCAGTTTCTGATCCCCGCGGTCCGTGACCGTGGGGATCAAAAACTTTAATATGCCTGAAATACATATGTTTCTCCCCCCCTGCACCCCTGAATGATTTTATGTCGGCAGGGTGTAGGGGGGGCGGGTTGCGGGCGGTGCGGGCGTTGCGGGAGGTGGGCGTTGCGGGAGGCGGGATCGCGATCCCCCGCCTGCCTCTCCTTAAATAATCGTTGGTGGCCAGTGGGTATACCAGGGTGTCAGCACATTGCTGACACCCTGGTATAAACGGCTGACATCTGTGATGCGATGTCAGCCGTTTAACCCTTTCCATACCGCAGTCCGTACGGACCGCTGTATGGAAAAGGTTAATAACAGTGAGGGAGCTCCCTCCCTCTCCCATCGGGGGCTGCTGTGCCTTTGCAGCCCCCGGAAAGGATGGACAGGAGCCCCCCTCCTTACCCTTCCCCGTCTGCACAGTTGTGGCCACAACTGAGCAGACGGGGAAGGTTCCCATGGCAACAGGACGCAGGGGTATTTACCTATCTGATCACTATTTTCCTATATATATATATATATAACAGACTGGAGGCTTGGCGCTCATCCTTTTCCTTCCTGTTGTCGTTCCTATTACTTCACGGGTTACGGATTTAGTTTTTTCTGTTCTATGTCCATGGTGCTGAACAGATCTGTGCTGAAGGAAGTGTAAAATACAGTACAAAACACTATATAGTGTACTGTACTGTATTATACAGACATCAGACCCACTGGATCTTCAAGAACCAAGTGGGTCTGGGTAAAAAAAAAAAGTGAAAAAAAGTGAAAAAAATGTAAAAATCAAAAAACACATTTATCACTGATTAAAAATGAAAAAAAAAAAAAATTCCCTACAAATGTTTGGTATCGCCGCGCCCGTAACGACCTTATCTATAAAACGGTCATGTTACTTTACCCGAACGGTGAACGCCAAAAAAATAAAAAATAAAAAACTATGATGAAATTGAAATTTTGCCCACCTTACTTCCCAAAAAAGGTAATAAAAGTGATCAAAAAAGTTGCATGTACGCCAAAATTGTAACAATCAAACCGTCATCTCATCCTGCAAAAATCATACCCTACCCAAGATAATCGCTCAAAAACTGAAAAAACTATGGCTTCTAAGACACAAAAGAGACACCAAATTTTTTTTGTTTTAAAAATGAAATCATTGTGTAAAACTTACATAAATAAAAAAAATTTTATACATATTAGGTATCACCGCGTCCGTGACAACCTGCTCTATAAAATTACCACATGATCTAACCTGTCAGATGAATGTTGTAAATAACAAAAAAACTGTGCCAAAAAAGCTATTTCTTGTTACCTTGCCGCACAAAAAGTGTAATATAGAGCAATTAAAAATCATATGTACCCTAAACTAGCACCAACAAAACTGCCACCCTATCCCGTAGTTTCTAAAATGGGGTCACTTTTTTGGAGTTTCTACTAGAGGTGCATCAGGGGGGCTTCAAATAGGACATGGTGTCAAAAAAAAACAGTCCGGCAAAATCTGCCTTCCAAAAACCGTATGGCATTCCTTTCCTTCTGCGCCCTGCCATGTGCCCGTACAGCATTTTACGATCACATATCGGGTGTTTCTGTAAACTACAGAATCAGGGCCATAAATAATGAGTTTTGTTTGGCTGTTAACCCTTGCTTTGTAACTGGAAAAAAAATATTAAAATGGAAAATCTGCCCAAAAAGTGAAATTTTGAAATTGTATCTCTATTTTCCATTAAATCTTGTGCAACACCTAAAGGGTTAACAAAGTTTGTAAAATCAGTTTTGAATACCTTGAGGGGTGAAGTTTCTTAGATGGGGTCACTTTTATGGAGTTTCTACTCTAGGGGTGCATCAGGGGGGCTTCAAATGGGACATGGTGTAAAAAAAAAACAGTCCAGCAAAATCTGCCTTCCAAAAACCAAACGGCGCACCTTTCACTCTACGCCCTACTGTGTGCCCGTACAGTAGTTTACGGCCACATATGGGGTGTTTCTGTAAACGGCAGAGTCAGGGCAATAAAGATACAGTCTTGTTTGGCTGTTAACCCTTGCTTTGTTAGTGGAAAAAATGGGTTAAAATGGAAAATTAGGCAAAAAAATGAAATTCTTAAATTTCATCCCCATTTGCCAATAACTCTTGTGCAAAACCTAAAGGGTTCACGAAGTTTGTAAAATCTGTTTTAAATACCTTGAGGGATGTAGTTTATAGAATGGGGTCATTTTTGGATGGTTTCTATTATGTAAGCCTCACAAAGTGACTTCAGAGCTGTAGTGGTCCCTAAAAATTGGGTTTTTGTAAATTTCTGAAAAATTTCAAGATTTGCTTCTAAACTTCTAAGCCTTGTAACATCCCCAAAAAATAAAATATCATTCCAAAAAGAATTCAAACATGAAGTAGACATATGGGGAATGTAAAGTCATCACAATTTTTGGGGGTATTACTATGTATTACAGAAGTAGAGAAACTGAAACTTTGAAATTTGCAAATTTTTCTAAATTTTTGGTAAATGAGTTTTTTTTCTATGCAAAAAAAAATATTTTTTTGACTTCATTTACCAGTGTCATGAAGTACAATATGTGACGAAAAAACGATCTCAGAATGGCCTGGATAAGTCAAAGCGTTTTAAAGTTATCAGCACTTAAAGTGACACTGGTCAGATTTGCAAAAAATTGCCTGGTCCTTAAGGTGAAATAAGGCTGTGTCCCTAAGGGGTTAATAAAACAGGTTCTGTAGACATCTATGTGGAATCAGCTGACGACGGTGTAAAAAGAGTGCTCTTCTTTTTTATGCTAACATTGACCTGTAAGGCTGAGTTCATACTTGAGCTGTTTGCTGAGTTATGTCCTCGTGACTGCCCTAATAAGTGCAGGCAGTGCGCAGTCATTCTAAGAGCGACGCCTGTCATCTGCTTGTCAAGCGCACTCACAGTATTATTTCACTACCACAGCAGTCTCCCTATGTGAGTGACTGCAAGGCACAGTGTTCTACACCACTATAAAGGCTCTCTGCAGCCAGGAAATAGAAGATTTTTTAACCAATTCGCCGCAAACAAATTCGGATCGAACCAAATTTTTCTGAAAAATTCGGATAATCGGCCGAATCGAGTTTTTGAAAAATTTGCTCATCTCTAATGCCAATGTTCAAATGGAGGATCATAAAATATTGCCTCAGAATATAAAATAATACTTAGAACTTTAATCATTTTTCTTGGCATAATTTGTTATGGTTATGATAAGACTCAGGAGAGATGATCACTGCTTCGTGGTCTACAGATATGACTCATGATTTCCATCACTGTGTTATTGGCTAAATATAGTGAAGTGACTAAAAAATCAAATAAAATCTCTGCATTTCATATGAACACAAATGTGGCTTCTTCTAATAATTGAAACCTTTATTGTAGGAGCTGGTGGTCAAAGTAATGGACGTAAAAGTGTAGGCGGTGCACATCAAAATGTAAGGTTCTTGATTGTATCCAATTTCATTCAGCTGTATAGTGAGTGCAGCACGGAAGTATAATAGAGGATGTAACCCAGGATCAGTACAGGATAAGTAATGTAATGTATGTACACAGTGACTCCACCAGCAGAATAGTGAGTGCAGCTCTGGAGTATAATACAGGATGTAACCCAGGATCAGTACAGGATAAGTAATGTAATGTATGTACACATTGACTCCACCAGCAGAATAGTGAGTGCAGCTCTGGAGTATAATATAGGATGTAACTCAGGATCAGTACAGGATAAGTAATGTAATGTATGTACACATTGACTCCACTAGCAGAATAGTGAGTGCAGCTCTGGAGTATAATACAGGATGTAACTCGGGATCAGTACAGGATAAGTAATGTAATGTATGTACACAGTGACTCCACTAGCAGAATAGTGAGTGCAGCTCTGGAGTATAATACAGGATGTAACTCAGGATCAGTACAGGATCAGTAATGTAATGTATGTACACAGTGACTGCACCAGCAGAATAGTGAGTACAGCTCTGGAGTATAATACAGGATGCAACTCAGGATTAGTACAGGATAAGTAATGTATGTACACAGTGACTCCTCCAGCAGAATAGTGAGTGCAGCTCTGGAGTATAATACAGGATGTAACTCAGGATCAGTACAGGATAAGTAATGTAATGTATGTACACAGTGACTCCACCAGCAGAATAGTGAGTGCAGCTCTGGAGTATAATACAGGATGTAACTCAGGATTAGTACAGGATAAGTAATGTAATGCATGTACAAAGTGACTCCACCAGCAGAATAGCGAGTGCAGCTCTGGAGTATAATACAGGATGTAACTCAGTACAGGATAAGTGTCAGGAATCATCCTGCTACGTCTGTTTAGTTCAGATTGTCTTGCCTTCAAGTTCTCCCTCAGTTGAGATGGTGGATTGTGTCTCAGCTGGGTGCCATATTACTTTCTGTTTCACATTTAAACCTCTCAAGCCTGTTACCAATTGCTTGAGTATTGTGTTTAGCTTCTGCTCGTGCAGTCCTCTTGCTTAGAACTAGCTCTCTGGTTTGTTCCTCCTACTTGCGGTTTACCCTGCTACTTTGTGACATCCTGCTACCTCCTGTTGCCAACCCAGATTGCTTGACTACATTCCTGTGCCGTCTGCCCTGACCCATTGCTCGTCTGACCTTGGCTCTGCTGCATCCTTCGGTCCTGCACCGTTGCTACTGGTAACGGCTCCTCCTGTCTGGTTCTGCTGCATTCGGTCCTGCACCATTGCTACTGGTAACGGCTCCGCCTGCTTGACTCTGCTACATCCTTCAGTCCTGCAACCTCCTATTCAAGACTCCGGTGTTTCCTGTGTACATGCATTGTCCCTGCCATTGGATTCCAGCAGTATTCCACTAGTATCGTGACAGAATACTCAAGCCAAAAATTAAGCAACTGCAGGCTGCTGTGGCTAATATGGTAACCGAGATGCAGACTTTAAAAAATAAATAAGATGCCTTTGAAGGACAGACTTCCCACAACATCCAATTTTATAAACAAACGATTCATGAGCTATGTGCTACAGTGCAGACATTATCCGACTGGATAGTCCACTTGGAGAATCGAGTTTCTGTACCACCCACTATAGTGCCTGCAATGACCCCTAAGTTACCATCATTCTGGTTTGGCAGAGACCGTGACAAGTTCCGGGGGTTCCTTAATCAATGTAGGCTTTACTTTGATGCAAATTCAACTCAGTTTCCTACTGATAGATCTAAAGTCGTATGTATTATTATGCTGCTGACACATAAAGCCATTGCCTGGGCTAGTCCATTGATTGAGACTCAAGAAGCCCAGCTAAATCACTTAGAGGACTTTATCGAGTCAAATGTTTGATGATCCTAATCGAGGTGCTACAGCTGAAGCAGCATTACTAGCATTGCGCCAGGGCAGACGCCCTGTCACAGAGTATGCAATGGAGTTCAAGTGGTGGGTTCTCGACACCGATTGGAACGACATAGCAAAAATGTATTTTTTTAGGAAAGGACTATGCAGCGCATTAAAAGATGAACTTGTTCGTGCAGAGGCCCCTTTAGGTTTGGATGCTTTTATTAACCATTGTATTCGAATCGATACCTGACTGTCTGAACGACAACAAGAGAAATGGGCTACCTTGAATTATCATACTAAGCAGTCTCCATCTTTTCCTGTCTCCACTTCCAAGGAACCTTAAAGAAAAGATTTATATAGAATCAGGAAGTGAGCCTATGCAAGTAGATTCCATAGTCTATGAAAGTCTATGCTTTTACTGTGGAAAGTCTGACCACTTCCTTATCAACTGCCCTAGCTATCCACAGAGGTTGGTGGCAGCCATTACAGATCCTGACTTTTCAGATGGAGAATCAATTGTTTCGGAAACATAATTATCTGAGAAAGCAATCATCCATTCCATTTCATCTGTGACCCCCTCATATTAAGAAAGAGAATAAAGACTCCCATTGCTTCCTTCCCATTCAATTCTTGATTAACTCTCAGTGGATATCCACCTCTGCTATGGTGGACTCTGGGGCTAGTGGCAATTTCATGGACCTTTCTTTTGCGCAAAGGCATGGGGGTAAATTTCTGAAAAAACTCTTATCTGTGGTAATGGAGACCGTAGATAGATTCCCACTGAGCTCAGGACCGGTGGATTAAGAGATGGAACCACTTGAAATCATTATAACACCTCATCACCATGAAGTCCTATTGTTTCTATTGATCTCTTCTCCACATTTCCCTGTTATTCTTGGCCTTCCCTGGTTGCAAGCACAGAACCCTGTTATCAATTGGGAGACCAAAGAAATAAGCTTCCCAGCCAGGGATGTTCTTGCGACAGGTCAGTCTGAACAAGGCTTGGAAAATCCGGCTCAAGATAACAAGGCAGTAGAGTTACCCTCTGCATAAGCAATTTGTGGACGTTTGTGATAAACAAAATGCGGACAAGCTCCCCCCATGCTGACCCTACGATTGTCCTATAGAATTACTTCCTGGTGCACCTATACCTTTTGGAAACATCTACCCTTTAGCAGGCCCTGAACTAAAAGCCCTCAAGGACTACATAGAAGAAAATCGGGCTAAGGGGTTTATCCGCCCATCTTCCTCACTGGCCGGGGCTCCCATATTCTTTGTTAAGAAGAAGGACGGTTTTCTAAGACCTTGCATTGACTACCGAGAACGTAACAAAATTACAATCAAAAATCGTTTTCCTTTGCCATTGATCCCTGAGCTTTTGGAGAGAGTGTGACATGCAAAATTTTTTACCAAGTTAGACCTGTGAGGCGCCTATAACCTGGGCCGTATCAGATCTGGAGACGAATGGAAGACAGCTTTTAGGTCATAATATGGACATTTCAAATATCTTGTTATGCCTTTTGGTCTTTGCAATGCCCCAGCCACTTTTCAACATCTCGTCACAAATATCTTCAGAGATCTTCTGGACCAGTTCGTAGTCATCTATTTGGACAATATCTTGATCTTCTCTAACTCTATGGAAGAACATCAGAGACAGGTGAGACTTATTTTGGAACGTCTAAGGAAGAATCAACTTTACATAAAGATTGAAAAATGTGAATTTCACCAGACTGAGATCCAATTTCTTGGCCATATAATTTCACCTCATGGTCTACACATGGACTCTAGCAAAATTAAAGCAATAGTAGACTGGCCTACCCCAAAGAGCATAAAAGATGTTAAACGTTTCATAGGATTTGCCAATTTTTAAAGACGCTTCATTAAAAATTTCTCAGAAATAATTACTTTGATTACACAGTTGACTAAGAAAAAAAATGCTTTTGTCTGGTCTCCCCAAGCACAGAAATCCCTTTGTCTTCTAAAATACAAGTTTACTACAGCCCCTGCATTAGTTCATCCCAACTCAGAACTTGCCTTCATTGTGGAAGTAGATGCTTCAGACTGTGCTATAGGGGCTATTCTGTCTCAGAGAACCGGAGAGAAGGGTTTATTGCATCTGTGTGCTTTTTTCTCCCGTTTATCCCCTGCTGAGAAGAATTATGATGTGGGGAATAAAGAACTGTTAGCTATCATTGCAGCTTTTAAGGAATGGAGACATCATCTTCAAGGAACCTCACAGCAAATAATAGTTCTGAATGATCACCGTAATTTGGAATTCGTTAGATGTGCCAAATGTCTATCCCCTCGCCAAGCTCGTTGGAGTCTCTTTCTCACTCAATTCAACTTCGTAATCTCGTACAGGCCCGGTTCCCATAGCGGCAAGGCAGATGCTCTATCTAGAATCTTTTCCAATGATTCCACTTCTACAATTCCGCCCAAAACCATTGTTCCTAAGTTAAATTTTGTAGGAGTAATCCATAATAAGGACTTACTTGAAGAGATAAAAGAGGCCTATGACACGACTCCTTGCTGTCTCAACCATCTGATGATGTGCATTTGGTGCTTAAGAACAAGGTGTGGACCTATAGGCAGCAGCTATATACAGACGTGGACAAAATTGTTGGTACCCTTTGGTCAATGAAAGAAAAAGTCACAATGGTCACAGAAATAACTTTAATCTGACAAAAGTAATAATAAATTAAAATTCTATAAATGTTAACCAATGAAAGTCAGACATTGTTTTTCAACCATGCTTCAACAGAATTATGTAAAAAAATAAACTCATGAAACAGGCATGGACAAAAATGATGGTACCCCTAGAAAACACAGAACATAATGTGACCAAAGGGACATGTTAATTCAAGGTGTGTCCACTAATTAGCATCACAGGTGTCTACAACCTTGTAATCAGCCATTGGGCCTATATATATGGCTCCAGGTAATCACTGTGTTGTTTGGTGATATGGTGTGTACCACACTCGACATGGACCAGAGGAAGCAAAGGAAAGAGCTGTCTCAAGAGATCAGAAAGAAAATTATAGACAAGCATGTTAAAGGTAAAGGCTATAAGACCATCTCCAAGCAACTAGATGTTCCTGTGAGTACAGTTGCACATATTATTCATAAGTTTAAGATCCATGGGACTGTAGCCAACCTCCCTGGACGTGGCCGCAGGAGGAAAATTGATGACAAATCTAAGAGACGGATAATCCGAATGGTAACAAAAGAGCCTAGAAAGACTTCTAAAGAGATTCAAGGTGAACTTCATGCTCAAGGAACATCAGTGTCAGATCGCACCATCCGTCGTTGTTTGAGCCAAAGTGGACTACATGGGAGACGACCAAGGAGGACACCATTGTTGAAAACGAATCATAAAAAAGCAAGACTGGAATATGCCAAACTACATGTTGACAAGCCACAAAGCTTCTGGGAGAATGTCCTGTGGACAGATGAGACAAAAATCGAAGTTTTTGCCAAGGCACATCAGCTGTATGTTCACAGACGAAAAAATGAAGCATATCAAGAAAAGAACACTGTCCCTACTGTGAAACATGGAGGAGGCTCTGTTATGTTCTGGGGCTGCTTTGCTGCGTCTGGCACAGGGTGTCTTGAATCTGTGCAGGGTACAATGAAATCTCAAGACTATCAAGGAATTCTAGAGAGAAATGTACTAGCCAGTGTCAGAAAGCTTGGTCTCAGTCGCAGGTCATGGGTCTTGCAACAGGACAATGACCCAAAACACACCGCTAAAAACACCCAAGAATGGCTAAGAGGAAAAAATTGGACTATTCTAAAGTGGCCTTCTATGAGCCCTGACCTCAATCCTATTGAGCATCTTTGGAAGGAGCTGAAACATGCAGTCTGGAAAAGGCACCCTTCAAACCGGACACAACTGGAGCAGTTTGCTCATGAGGAGTGGGCCAAAATACCTGCTGAGAGGTGCAGATGTCTCATTGACAGTTACAGGAAGCGTTTGATTGCAGTGATTGCCTCAAAAGGTTGCGCAACAAAATATTAA
Organism: Bufo gargarizans; assembly: GCF_014858855.1. Classification (NCBI taxonomy): domain Eukaryota; kingdom Metazoa; phylum Chordata; class Amphibia; order Anura; family Bufonidae; genus Bufo; species Bufo gargarizans. The sequence continues at coordinate 252,169,713 of NC_058082.1, read as the reverse complement.
GTTAGGGGTACCATCATTTTTGTCCATGCCTGTTTCATGAGTTTATTTTTTTACATAATTCTGTTGAAGCATGGTTGAAAAACAATGTCTGACTTTCATTGGTTAACATTTATAGAATTTTAATTTATTATTACTTTTGTCAGATTAAAGTTATTTCTGTGACCATTGTGACTTTTTCTTTCATTGACCAAAGGGTACCAACAATTTTGTCCACGTCTGTATACCCGAAACAATAAGACTGAAAATTCTAAAATTAGTCCATGATTCTAAGATTGCGGGTCACAAAGTAGTGCAGAAGACACAGGAATTTTTATCCAGTTTTTTTTGGTGGCCCAGTTATCAACAGGATGTAAAGAAATATGTCATGTCATGTGACGTTTTTGCTAGATGTAAGACTCCACGTTCTTCACCAATGGGTTTATTACAGCCTTTGTCAGTCCCCTCTCTTCCCTGGGTTTCTATTTCAATGGACTTTATCGTAGATATAAAAAAAACACAAGGCTGCACATTTCATTCCATGTACCTGCCTACCCTCTGCTAAAGATACTGCTGACCTTGTAGTTCAGAATGTGTTTCGTTTTCATGGTGTCCCTGATGAAGTAATCTCAGATTGTGGGGTGCAGTTTACATAAAAATGAATAAATTTTGGCATAGTTTTTGCACAGCACTTGAGATATTAATCTATCAACCGCCTTTCACCCACAATCTAATGGACAAACTGAACGCACAAATCAAACCCTGAAATAGTATATTCGATGCTATATCTGCCATTTACAAGATGATTGGGTCGATCTGCTTCCTGTGGCTGAGTTCTCTTACAATAACTCCCAAAATGCTTCCACCAAGCAAACTCCTTTGTTTGCAAATTTAGGGGATCATCCAAATATTCTTCCCAAATTCCCCACTGTTTCACCTATTCCAGCAGTCGCGGAAAGGATCTCTGCATTACAGAAAAATGTAGAGCTACTAAAAGGAGCATTAGAGAGGGCTCAAGAAAATTACAAGAAGGCGGTAGACCAGCACCAATGTTTAAAATAGGCGATAAAGTATGGCTTTCCACTAGAAATTTGAAACTTAAGGTTCCTTCACCAAAACTTGGACAGAAATTTATTGGGCCTTATAAGATCATCGGGATAATAAGTCCAGTAGCTGTTCGGCCCAAGCTTCCACGCTCTATTTAGATTCATCCTGTTTTTTATGTGTCCCTACTTAAGCCTGCAATACCCAATCCTTTTCCGGAACGTATCCGTCCTCCTCCCGATGCTGTGGAGATAGATGGGCAAGAACAATTTGTTATAGAGAAAATCCTGGACTCTAGAATTTTCTGGAACCATCTACAATAACTCATTAAGTGGCAGGATTATGGGTCTGAAGAGAATTCTTGGGAACCGGTGGAAAATATTAATGCTCCCCGACTGATCAAACAGTTTCATCAAAGACATCCTGGGAGACCAAGTCAGGTCTCGTCCAGAGGCTGCTGTTGAGGTGGGAGTAATGTCAGGAATCATCCTGCTATGTCTGTTTAGTTCAGATTGTCTTGCCCTCAAGTTCTCCCTCAGTTAAGATGGTGGATTGTGTCTCAGCTGGGTGCCATCTACTTCCTGTTTCACATTTAAACCTCTCAAGCCTGTTACTAATTACTTGAGTATTGTGTTTAGCTTCTGCTCGTGCAGTCCTCTTGCTTCAAACTAGCTCTCTGGTTTGTTCCTCCTACTTGAGGTTTACCCTGCTAATTTGTGACATTTTGCTACCTCCTGTTGCTTGACTACGTTCCTGTGCCGTCTGACCTGACCCATTGCTCGTCTGACCTTGGCTCTGCTGCATCCTTCGGTCCTGCACCTTTGCTACTGGTAATGGCTCCGCCTGTCTGGCTCTACTGCATCCTTCGGTACTGCACCATTGCTATTGGTTACGGCTCTGCCTGCTTGGCTCTGCTACATCCTTCGGTCTTGCAACCTCCTATTCAAGACTCCGGTGTTTCCTGTGTACAGACCTTGTCCCTGCCATTGGATTCCAGCAGTATTCCACTAGTATCATGACAATAAGTAATGTATTTCCACAGTGACTCCACCAGCAGAATAGTGAGTGCAGCTCTGGAGTATAATGCAGGATGTAACTCAGGATCAGTACACGATAAGTAATGTAATGTATGTACACAGTGACTGCACCAGCAGAATAGTGAGTGCAGCTCTGGAGTATAATACAGGATGTAACTCAGGATCAGTACAGGATAAGTAATGTATGTACACAGTGACTCCACCAGCAGAATAATGAGTGCAGCACTGGAGTATAATACAGGATATAACTCAGGATCAGTACAGGATAAGTAATGAAATGTATGTACACAGTGACTGCACCAGCAGAATAATGAGTACAGCTCTGGAGTATAATACAGGATATAACTCAGGATCAGTACAGGATAAGTAATGTAATGTATGTACACAGTGACTCCACCAGCAGAATAGTGAGTGCAGCTCTGGAGTATAATACAGGATGTAACTCAGGATCAGTACAGGATAAGTAATGTAATGTATGTACACATTGACTCCACCAGCAGAATAGTGAGTGCAGCTCTGGAGTATAATTCAGGATGTAACTCAGGATCAGTACAGGATAAGTAATGTAATGTATGTACACAGTGACTCCACCAACAGAATAGTGAGTACAGCTCTGGAGTATAATACAGGATGTAACTCAGGATCAGTACAGGATAAGTAATGTAATGTATGTACACAGTGACTGCACCAGCAGAATAGTGAGTGCAGCTCTGGAGTATAATACAGGATGTAACTCAGGATCAGTACAGGATAAGTAATGTAATGTATGTACACAGTGACTCCACCAGCAGAATAGTGAGTACAGCTCTGGAGTATAATACAGGATGTAACTCAGGATCAGTACAGGATAAGTAATGTAATGTATGTACACAGTGACTGCACCAGCAGAATAGTGAGTACAGCTCTGGAGTATAATACAGGATGTAACTCAGGATCAGTACAGGATAAGTAATGTATGTACACAGTGACTGCACCAGCAGAATAGTGAGTGCAGCTCTGGAGTATAATACAGGATGTAACTCAGGATCAGTACAGGATAAGTAATGTAATGTATGTACACAGTGACTCCACCAGCAGAATAGTGAGTGCAGCTCTGGAGTATAATACAGGATGTAACTCTGGATCATTACAGGGTAAGTAAGAAAATGTAATGTATGCAGGGAGTCCACCAACAGATTATTGAGTTCAGCTCTGAAGCACAGTACAGTATAGAATTCATCTCAGGATCAGTACAAGTTGAGTCATTTCTAAATACTTTACATTGTATCAGTAAATATGTTTTGGCCACTCAATATTTGTATCTCCAGACTGAGTGGCCACCATACAACTAAAAAATCCTCCAGTGGGTTAACAACTACAGGACGTGTGTGAATAGTGATAACGTAGAAGCAAATATAATCCTGATCTTCACAGTTAGAGTAATTGACCACTGGTGGGACCATGTTTCTTAGTCTTATATTTAGTGTCTTTATATACTCTATATTAAGCGCCAGTTATTCCATTTTTTGGAATACAGGTGTGACGTTCAAGAGGGGTCAGAGGTTGCGGTCACACTTAGGCCATGGAGCCTGAGGGGGACCCAAATGTCCCTCTGGCTACAGATACAGTTGATGTACAGTGGGGTAATCACCTCTTGTACGTCCTTATCCCAGGTTTGTGTGTAAAGGCGGCAGTGTATATTCGTGTGTGACATTGCTGAGCAACCACAAGCACTGAAAATGAGGGCTCAGAATAAAGTCTATTCAGTTCTTTTCACACCTTGACAAGAAGCTATTTGAAATTCATCCCTTTGATGTAAAATTTCCATGGATGATGAGATTAGTACTGCTGGCAAATCAGCACTTGCTGCCCATCTGTCATTTAGATTTTTTCTTTGTGGGGTTTTTTCAGCATAAGGTGAACATTGTACAGTGTCTTGTTACTATTATTATAACTTATTATCATTTATAATATTATGTAATGTTATTATAATGCAATATGTTACTAGCCTGAATGAGGGCATGTACACATCTCATAGGACCCCATAGAGAAGCTTGTCATGTCCCCCTTCTGCTAAATTTACAATTTTTTTATTAAGTGGAGAAAAATTTAATAAAAAGAAAGTTGCACTCCATGTTACCCACTTTGCCCATTTTTGTGTTGAATAAAGTGAAATAAGTACTTTATTAATAAAGAATTTATTCTGAACATCATGTTTTTCCGTCTGTTTGCACCAGCCATAAATACATTGATGTATCTAATTTTATGCAGCCTTTAATCCCCTGCTTCTCACATACTACAATACTGTCTGCCTGCAGCCACCACTAGAGGGAGCTTTCAGCATGGCAATTAATGCAGTTACCACTGAATGCAATGACAGCTGTAAATCTTTTTGCACTGACCTTTCATAGTGACGGCTGCAGGAAAATGCAGTGTATTTTATCAGAAATAGAAGAGGTTTAGTACCAGGCTTGGCTTCCCTCAGGGACCCCATAGCATGTTCTGTCTCCAAGGTAGGTGCACTACTGATTGGGGATCCACTGGAGTTTCCTTCAGAGTTTCTGATAAGAACATTGGCCTGATTGGAAAAAATGCATGTTTCAATGTCTATTGCTTTTTCACATATTTCCATTATTGTTTTTATTTTTTTTATTATAGAGCTCTATAAAGGAAGTGCCACAACAGGGGTGTATAAAGTTTACTGTTTAAACTATAGCTTGCATCACAAAAAATGCATGCACTAAAGCATACTATTTGTAAATAAAAAAAGTCACAAAATTGCCAGAAACAAATCCCCACAAAAAACGCCATAAAAAATGTTACACTAAAAAAAATTGCCGATATTTTTTCAAACTATTTTTGTCCTAAAAAAAGAAAGGCAAATCAAATATCTTTGTATGAAGAAGACCTTAGGTGCGAGTTACAGTTTGATATAAAATTGCATGACAGCATCCATGAGTTGAAGTGGGTGGTGTATGCAATATATTTTTTTTCTATGTGTCAGGTTTTAAAGTGCCTAAAAAAAAGTCCCCTATATGCCACATAATGGAGTAAGCTATGATTTTTTTCTTCTTAAAAAAGCACTTCTGCATTTTTAAATGGTTATATGTATGGCCCCATTGAAACACAATTTTTGGGTTCTGTCTACATGAGCTCTAAATTGCAAATAAATAAAAAAAAAATGGGCCAAAAATATAAAATAAAATCGTCAGGGCAAAAAATATAAAAGATACGTCTATATGGTATGTAATGCACGTGATTGCAGAGTCTCCGTTTTAAAATTAGAGTAGAACTAAAATTGCTGTAAGCACTGTGACTATAATAGTGAATACAGATCATCAGCCTCCATTCTGAAGAGTCCCCGTCCCATGGAGATGTTAAATATAACCGTATCATCAGCGGCTGAATGCAGAACTCTTCTTGGCTGATTTTAATAGCACAAGTCCTAAAAATATCCCAGAGAACAAACAACCTGATACTGGAAAATTGCTGCTTTAAGGTATGGATTTTTAGGTCTAGAATCTAGAATGAAAAAAAAAAAAAAGCAATAAAAACATATAGAACAAAAATATAAATATATATAAAACAAAAATATATATAAAAAAAACTATGTGTACAAGTTAAGTCAACATCAAGGAACTATGAAATATTTAAAATACATAAATAAACATTTCCCTCTATTTTCTATAGTTTAGCAAGAAGAGTGGGCAAAGCGAGCGGAGTAATACATGACTACAGTATCATACTACACACTGCATCTGGTAGTAGTCTGTAACCATGAAAACACATACAGTGCTGCCCATAATTATTCCTACCCCAGGCAAATTTTGACTTAAAGTTACTTTTATTCAACCAGCAAGTAATTTTTTGACAGGAAATGACATAGGCGTCTCCCAAAAAATAATAAGACGATGTACAAGAGGCATTATTGTGGGGGAAAAAAAAAACATTTCTCAGCTTTTATTTACATTTGAGTAAAAAGTGTCCAGTTGGTGTAAAAAAACCTTTAACCCAAAGAGCACCATCCCCACTGTCAAACATGGTGGTGGAAACTTAATGCTTTGGGGGTGTTTTTCAGCCAATGGACCAGGGAACCTAATCACAGTAAACGGCACCATGAAAAAAGAGCAATACATGAGGATTCTCAACGACAACATCAGGCAGTCTGTGGAGAAACCTGGCCTTGGACACCAGTGGATATTTCAGCATGACAATGACCCAAAACACACAGCAAAAGTGGTGAAGAAATGGTTAGCAGACAACAACATGAACGTTTTGGAGTGGCCCAGCCAAAGTCCAGACTTGAATCCAATCTGTGGAGGGAGCTAAAGACCAGGGTGATGGCAAGAAGACCCTCCAACTTGAAAGATTTGGAGTTTATTGCTAAAGATGAATGGGCAAAAATACCTGTGGAGACCTGCAAAAAGCTGGTTTGCAATTATAGGAAGCGTTTGATTGCTGTGATAGCCAATAAAGGCTTTTCTGATGATTATTGAGAAGGGTATGAGTAATTTTGGACTGGACACTTTTTGCTCAAATGTAAATAAAAGCTGAGAAATGTTTTTTTCCCACAATAATGCCTTTTGTACATCATCTTATTATCTTTTGGGAGACACCTATGTCATTTTCTGTAAAAAAAAATACTTGCTGGTTGAATAAAAGTTACTTTAAGTCAAAATTTGCCAGGGGTATGAATAATTATGGGCAGCACTGTAAATATGCATTATAGCTGAATACACTAAATGGTAGGAGAATTTTAATCAAAATTGCTAAAAAAAAGCAATAGAATAAAAGAAAGCGATGAAAGGTAAGAGACTTTATCTTACATTATACCTGTGCCTCCCTGACCGGTTGGCTCAAGGGATTGTTGAAGGAACGTAGATATAAAGTCCTTTTACAGTCGAGTCCATATTGATAAAGAACCGGAAAGTTGAAAATACCTATGATTGTTGGGTTTAGTTTCTGATCATGAGTAACTTTGATTGGGATGTTTTTGGTCTGGCTTTAGGAGTCACAGTATACGTCTTGTTTGTTCTTTACTGTGTTGGGAAAATTGCAGAACATTATAGAAAGTACTTGGACTCCGGTTTGTAGACATTTGATTTGTATAATAAATCTCAGAAGCAGAGTACACTAGGTGAATATAGTGAGGAAGCTCTGAGGAAACTGAGGAAATAGACGTCTGAATTTTGTTACTTTCTATAGTTGTTTTGGTACAGTTAATCAGCAATGGGGAATAATTTTAGTATACCCGAAGGTAAAAAGACAGCCAAAACATTGGTGAAGGAAAGGTGAGGTAAAGAAGGTCTGAAGAATGTGGACAGAGTGTTGGAGAAGGCAGGTTCATGCGTTTTTAATGTATGACATCGCTGCTATTTCACCAATGGGGGGGATCTTCATTCTAGCACTAGACCATCTGCAAATCCGGACATAGGAAGCAGTATCAACCTCCATGTATGCACTCCTCTCCTTCAACACTCCTGTAGGATATCGAGAGATCGCACCAATAGTGAAGCACTGATTTCTCCGGTCAGATAAAAAGATGTATTATACTCACAAAGCCAATCTTTGTTAAAAGCATATCACAAGTTGATGAGATACAATTTGTACTCTTGCCCGACCCAGGTTTTGCTTTCGCGCTTCTTCAGGGAAGAATAGTCCACCGCTTATGGGGCTGTCTTAAATCTTCGAAAGAGTCCCACCCATACCTTCTGATCAATCAATCGTAACATACACATACAACTCAAATAAAAAAAACTAAAAATATAATATACCATATAACTGTAGATAGACACCTTTAATACATTGACCAGTAAATATTGGAAAATCTCTTAACCTTTATGTCATAAACTAAACCTCAGTGTTTTCTTATGCGCTCCTTTTCTAACTCCCTCCATTCATAGAAGTCTATGCTAATTCCTCCCATTCATAAAATTCTCCTCTTACGTAACTGTAATGTGATATTCCACACACCGGGAATCCATTACAGTCACAATTTACTCCTTTAATTAACTCTTAAAGGGAACCTGTCACCTGGATTTTGTGTATAGAGCTGAGGACATGGGTTGCTAGATGGCCGCTAGCACATCCGCAATACCCAGTCCCCATAGCTGTGTGTGCTTTTATTGTGTAAAAAAAAACCGATTTGATACATATGCAAATTAACATAAAAGAGTCATATCTTACTTGTGTGACCAGAGAAGAGTTATATTTTCAAGCTCTGACTCATCTCAGGTTAATTTTCATATGAATCAAATCGTTTTTTATACACAATAAAAGCACACAGAGCTATGGGGACTGGATATTGCGGATGTGCTAGCGGAGATCTAGCAGCCCATGTCCTCAGCACTATACCCAAAATCCCAATGACAGGTTCCCTTTAAAGAAAAACTTCTTCATAGGGTCGTATTTCCATAATCGTCACAAATATCATAATATTGACTGTCTCCATTCATATAGCTACCTCCTACGTCGTCTATCATGTGGTGTCTCTCACATGGGGAGTTCCAGCCTATCCACTATTACAACTTGCCCGTTCACCAGAAGGTCCTTTCTCACTATGTAAATGTGAGGAACCTCCTACGTACTCAAGAAAGTAAGTGGAACATTTCATAGTAGGCAGGGTTTTAGATCACATTCTATGTTTAACCCTTGCGGCTGGAGCGTTTCTAAATTGAACATCCACTCTACTTCTCTCCGATTAATTTGTTGTATTGGGTCCCCTCCCCGCCAGGGAGTCTTAACCAATTCAATACTGATAAAGGACAGACCCTTCAGGTTTCTTTGATGACACTTTTTAAAGTGTAAAGAGACACTATGGGTCTCTAAACCCTTCTTGATGTTTCTAATGTGCTCTTGGATCCTGGTTTTCAGTTTTCTTGTTGTTCTGCCGACGTATTGGAGGCTGCACTGGCACTCCAATGCGTAGACCACGCCGGTATTTTCACATGTTATGTTCTCATTGATCTTGAAAGTCTGATCTTTCCTGTTAGAGTGGACTGTAGACACTTCCCTCTTTTTATTTTCCCCATTCCTTTTCTTGCATGGGATACAAAACCCACACCACATAAATGTACTACCTCTTTTCTGCTTTGTATTTCTAGGTGCAGCACTATGCACCAAGTGATTCTTCAAATTTGTGTCTTTTTTTTAAAATAATCACGGGTTGTGTTGGAATTTGGGTAATTTTTCAGGACCCCCCCCCCAATTCCTCCGGATAATGTTCTTGAGTATCCCAGCATTCATGTTATACTGAGTTAAAAAGGAGAACCTAAAATCCCTTTCCTTCCTAGTAGTTAAATGGTTCCCTACTTTAGTACTTTCTTGTACATCTTTGCTACACTTGTTAAGTTCTTCCACAGCATGCCCCTTTTCCACAAATCGTTCCTTGCTTACCTAACTCTGTTCCCTAAAGTCCTTTGCTTCTGTGCAATTACGGTGAATTCTCTTAATTTGTCCCTTAGGGATATTTTTGAGAAAGGAGCCATGGTGATAACTAGTACTATCTATATAGGCATTGACATCTGTAGGTTTAAAAAAGGTTTTTGTTTTAAAACGGTTGTCTTTTATAAAAATCGTGAGATGTAAAAAAAATCAACTGTAGTGGCACTGATATAGCTCGTAAAGTTTAAATTCCAATTGTTTATATTAAGTTCTGCAATGAGTTTTACCAAGCCCTGTCTCTCTCCTCTCCATATCAACAGGCAATCGTCGATATAGCACCGCCACACTATTAGCTCCCCCTTTTTTTTTTCTTTTTTTTTAAATTGGGCTGATTGTTTCTTTTTCCCAGAGAGCCATGTACAAATTGGCGAATCTTTGGGTGAATTTCGCCCCCATCGCCGTTCCAGTCCATTGTAAGTAATAGGTGTTTTTAAATATAAAATAATTGTGGCAAAGACAAAAATCAATGCAGTCCAAAATATTTTTTTTCTGAGCATTGTGCATATGGGGGTTGCCATTTAATGCTTCCTCCACCCCTTTAATCCCCAAACCCTTTGGGATAATTGTATATAGGGAGGTAACATCTGCCATGGCCAACCATATATCTGTACTACTGGCCCCTAAGCTGTTTATTAATTCTATCACACTCCCAGAATCTTTTAAGTATGAAAGAACCTGTGTTACGTATCTCTGGAGAAAGTAATGGACATATTCTGAGAGTCTGCTTGTCAAGGAGTTAATCCCTGACACAATGGGTCTCCTGGGGGGATTGTGGATACTCTTATAAATTTTAGGCAGGTGATATATCACCGGAGTAGCTGGATATTTTATCAACAGGTAATCCAACTCTTTTTTGTTAATAATTTCATTCTTGAATCCTTCCTGGATAAGTTTATTCATGTTCCCTTTATACCCTATAGTAGGATTACTCCTAAAGGGGTTATCCCATCATAATGATCACTGTTAAATCGCTTAATGATTTGACAGTAATAATTTTTGTAAATATATTTGATTAACCAATTCCCACCTTTTTATAAGAAAATTCATCCCCACTTACCTCATTGTTGTCTTTCGGTCTCCCCTGGTTATGGTCACCGCTCTTCTCCAGAATCCCAGTGGCCACGCTTGTGCAGAAGACTCCTTCTTTTCTCCTGGCCGGGCCGCTCGCTGTCGTGAACGTGCATGATGATTTTTTCCTGGACAGAATAGTACAGAGCCGTGAATGCACGCTGACTCTGTACTATACTGGCCAGGAATAAGTCGCCATGGTGCATGCGCGGCGGCGTGCGCATTCAGTCCAGTGCTCGGCCCGGCCGGGAGAAGACTTCAATGAAGATAAGGCCCGCCCCCAGCCAGAAACCAGGAAGTGAAGGGCACGCTGGCAGCAGGTAAGTATGAAAATGCTAAGTGGGATAACCCCTTTAAGTTTTCGATATGTGTTTTCATCTGCAATTATTCTCTGCATTTCTATTTCATATTTCTCTGTGTCCATTATTACCACCCCCCCCCCCCCTTTGTCTGCATGATTTATTTCAATATTGCTATTGTTTTCCAACCTCTTTAGTGCCTGTCTCTCCTCACTGGTCAAATTATGATGCCTAGGTTTCATATCTAACTTCTCTAGTTCCTTCAACATTCCTCTTTTGAAAGTGTCAATGCACTCATTATTCTTGTTTTTAGGGAAGAACTTTGATGTATCAAGCAGCTTGGTATGTATGACTCCATTCTTCAGTCCTGAGTTTCTGAGTGGAGGTACCTGGTCATTAATGTGATATTTAACTTTCTGATATATTTATGTCGGGTCGGGTAAGAGTACGAATTGTATCTCATCAACTTGCGATATGTTTTTAGCAAAGATTGGCTTTGTGAGTATAATAAATCTTTTTATCTGACCGGAGAAATCAGTGCTTCACTATTGGTGCGATCTCTCGATATCCTACAGGAGTGTTGGAGGAGAGGAGTGCATACGTGGTGGCTGATACTGCTTCCTATGTCCGGATATTCAGATGGTGTTGTGCTAAAATGAAGATCCCGCTATTGGTGAAATAGCAGCATGTTCCCACATTAAAAACGCATGAACTGACTATGTGAACACTACCCACTTCGAACCTGGACATGCAGCGCTAACAATACAGGCAACGTATCAGAGTGGATTTTATTTTTATTGAGGGATGAAGTATGGAAATCTTAACCTAGAAGTCTAGGAAAGATTCAGAAGGACAGAGTGGCTGGATAAAGGATCATGGATGTGAAGAAGTGATTGATATATGGATGAAAGTAGCTTGTGAGGTTGAAAATGAAGGATGGAGAGGAGAAGTTGTACAAGGTAGATTGTTGTATTCTCAGAAAAAGAAATGTGAGAAGTCTGGAGATACGCCATCTCCATACCCCCTGGCTATCGCCTCTACTAGAGAGTCCAGGAGTGGACTAGAGGGATGGACGTGTAATGTCTGTGGAAATCAGAACCCAGACTGGACTGACACTTGTAGGGTTTATGGGGCATGTAAACCCCAGAAACCAGCAGGAATTTGTCCTGTATTGACCAAGACTAGAATCATACCTGCTCAGACACCCAAAACAGGCGCCACTGACCCATCCACCCCATGGTTCCCGAAGGCTCAGGATCGTCAGGACAATATGGTTACGTTACTGTGACAGAATATCACCCTTGGAGTCCTAAACATCAATTAGTACTATTGACTAGACTCACAGACCCCCTGATGAGACTAATGCCCACTGCCAGGATGTTACAACAGATTCAGGCAATATACAGAGCCACCTGGGCTGACCTAAAAAACTTGATGTTGCTGAAACTAGAAGAATCACAGTATCAGGTTGTGGACCCTTTCCTGACTGAACATAGAAGGAGTGCTTTTGACAATTTGTCTCTAGAAGACTGGGAGAAAATTCTACCAGCAGGGGCAGAGTTTGTCTTAGTTTTCACAAAATGGGCAAGGGGAAAAGAGGAGAGTTCCAGAAGCCTGAGACTGATATGGGCTGGGATCAGACTGGACCAATAGGTAAGAAATTGTTGACATAAGCATTTATGGAAGACTTAAGACCTGCTCTGAAAGCTAAGTTAAAAGCCTGTAAACCTGAATGGCGAGTCACTCCACTGCCACAATTGATTGCTGCTGCAAAAGGTTTAGAACTGGACATGAAAAAGAATTCAGGGGCTGCAGTCAAATATGTCAATCAGGGCAAAGGACAGCAACATGCAGGAAACTCAGTGGCCTTGGCCAAAGTGTTTGCCTTTAGCCTTATACTCAGTCAGGGCCACCCCAAACAGAAAGACTGGATTTTCCCCATTTGAAATTCTGTTTGGAAGCACCCCCAGATTAGCATTGTAATTTCCACAACAGTTGAAAATGAACAATAATAGCCTAACAAGCTACATGCGGGCCTTTACAAAGAGGCTTGAGCACACCCATAAAAAAGTGTTTGCTTCCTTTCCAGATCCAGATTTAGTAGAAGGAAAATACAGTCTGCAACCAGGAGACTGGGTGATGATAAAAAGACAAGTAAGGAAAGGCCTGGATCCCAGATTTGATGGTCCTTTCCAAGTCCTGTTGACTACTCATACAGCAGTAAAGGTTAAAGGAAAGCCTAACTGGATACACGCTTCTCACTGCAAGAAAGTTCAGACGCCCAAGGATGAGGATCCTCCTGCTGATGGCCGCCCTAATCCTGGGAACAATGGCACTGTACCAACAACTGAAGAATGATTGGGACAATGCACTTATCCGACACCACCAGGTGCTGTTTAGATGACTCAATGACACTGACAGTAAAATTAAAGACTGTTGAATCTGTACTCAGTCCTGTGAGTTCAGGAACTATGCCTTATGTGGCAACCCCTTTGATTTTAAAGAACTTATTTATATGTGGGTGGTTGGTGGGAATTTTACAAACAATAATGCAAGTAGTGTTGATTATAATAGTAGTATATGCTGTGATTAAGCTCATGTTTATGTGAGCCAACAGGTTCCGTACCGAAAGGAGAAACTACCAGGATTATTGAGAAGTCTTGGGAATTGCATCAATACCTGGGAGGGAATCTGGCCTCCGGCTGGCAGTTAGGCCTATCCCAACTGAAGTACCTGTGGGTTAAGATGTCAATTCCAAGATATCTCAAAATGGAGAGAATTGTGAGGGATTAGAATTCATTTTGTATAAGTATTTCCTCTATCTTGTGCATATGTGGAAAATGAATGAGCCAGCTGGAAGGATGTGGGGAGTTCTATCTACAAGGCCAAGGTAGCCGCTCCCTTATCAGAGTTTGACATGCAAGAAAGTTATGTTCTCTCTATTTTTTGGGATGCGCTGCTAAAGAAGATAAGATGCTGCAGAAGTTTTTGACTATTAAAAATTCTGTAAGTATAGTCCGGAAGTATTGGTTTATATGAATAACTAATCAAATCATTACGTGGGGTGCCTGCTTTGTCTATGTTTATCTGTAGTGTTATAAAGATGTAAGCTTGTGTGTAATAAAGTAGAGAGAGAACCTAATTCAGCTTGTGTCTGTGTCAGCTCTCTGAGCACTCGTATATCCACATCAATTGGGACCCCGACAGTTTCGGACTGGGGTGCCTAGGGCCCACCAGTAAAATTTATTTTGGGGGTCCACCGTACGTGCTCACACAGCAGCAAGATGTTACCAGATGATTGAATTTGGGGGTCCCTGCAGCAACTTTGAGAAGGTAGGTCCTGGGGAAAAGAGGACACTGGTATCCTTCCTCTACCTATAACTCATCTCAGCTCTGATCGTGTCTATAATAATTCAATGGGGAGTTTATTTAATAATCTATTAAGTTTTTTATATGAACATAGACTGGTTGAGGTGCTGTACATTGAATATATGTATGGAGTGCAGTAAGTCTACTGTGTTATGTGCTACTTTTGCAAGAGGTGGGAGATTAGGGGCCCACATTGCTCAGGGGCCAACCAGGGGATTCACCTGTGGGCCAGTCCGAGCCTGGACCCCGACAATCATAGAGGTAGGGTTTTTTGCCCCAACAACATGCAATAATGCGTTGAAATACATAGGAATTCCAATAAGAGATGAGCGGATCAATTCTAAACTAATCAGATTTATTACGAATTTCCCAGAAATTCATCCACCATATCAATCCGCAGTGTTGGCGATTTATTTCAGACAAATCACACAATAATGGAACCAGCACCATTTAACTGTGAAATTGGCGAGAGAAACAACAGGGAGGATGAAGATGAAGGATCACAACAGTGGGGGGAGGGGGAGGTTGGGCGGAGGGCTTGCCCTGATTGGCTCAAAGTCTGACAGCTCCATAAGCCAATCAGGGGGCAGGATTCTTGCAGATCTTTTTTCTTATAACAAACAAAACGTCATTCTGGGCCCAGCCTGCAATATGAAAATACACTGTATGTATTTTGGCTGTGTCTGCAAATAAGAAATTGCAGACACAAGCCAGTAATCTAGGTGTGATATAGGGAGAGTATAGGGAGAGTCTGGTGATATAATTAGATAAATTAAGGGTTTTATCAGGGAAAACCTGGAGAGTGGGGGGACTGGTTGTGTGTTTTATAGTTTTATACAGCTGCTGGAAGTTCTGCATTACAAAGTCCTGCAACAACCAGTTTTTTTCAGTAAATGGACAGCCAGGCGGCTTTTTGTCTTGTAAAAACCTTGTTTCTACAGTTCAACCTTCAGGCTAACCTTCAACATCAATAGCATACATTCTGCTGTGAACACTGAGCAATTGCCTATTTTTTTCTAAAATGTTCAATTTATCTATGGTTTGTAATTGGGCGTTTCAGTGCATTAATATACCTGTTTTAGGAAACGTGTTGCATTGCTTCAAGATACTGTGCAGTCTCAGCAAACACATTTTACTGCAATAACTGCATTGGTATACCTGTGTTAGTGAATGCATTATACAGCAATCACTGCATTATTATACCCGTTTTAGGTGACGTGTTGTATTACTTCAGGATACCATGAAGTTGCGCAAACACATTTCACTGCAATATCTTCAATTAGTATACCAGTGCTAATGAGCACATTTTACCGCAAATACTGAATTAGTATACCCAATTTAGTTAATGCTTTGTATTACTTAAAAAGGCTTGCAGTTATAGCAAACACATTTTACTGCAATAACTGCATTATTACCATTTTTAAAGTGTCAATACCAGTGTGCAGTGTGCTCGTAGAAGGGGAGAGATGTTTAATTGTGCCTCTGTCTGTAAATTACTTAAAAACACTTGCAACTTTGCTACTGTTTAATGACCTGTGTACCAAAGGCCTCATAATAAAATGGCTGGTAAACAGAAGAGTGAAAAATAAAAAGCAGGGAATTGGGAGGTGGACCAAAAAGTCCACAATAGTCATATCATAGTCTAATAAAAGTGGCAGGGAGAGTGAGGAATATGATGGCCACTGTGTATTGGAGAGGACATGGGAGCCATGAGGAGTTGACATTAAATCTCTGTGTGCAAAATCTACAGGATGAAAATATGCCATGGGCATTCAAATACAAATGTAGGCACCATGGACCTGGTTTCAGATGGTTGTAGAAAATAGAACTGGCCAACAACTAGCACAGCAACAGTGTCCTCCTTCTCCATGTAGTACAGTGTCCTTGTCAACAAACATCATTAGTTACTTCTTCTACCACTCAAACTATTCTTCCACCACTCCATCGTCAGCTATCAATAAGGGAACATGTGGTAAGAAAACAACTCTACACACCCAGCAATCAGAGCAAGCTTAACTCCCACCTGACCAAGTTGCTGGTGGTACAGTCGCTGCCACTTAGTGGAATCTGCTGACTTTCGAGACATGATGTTGTGTGCTCATCCTTGTTGGAAGATGCCTAGCTGCCATTAATTCTCCCAAAAAGCCATCCTTGCTTTGTATTGTCACATGGCAGAGCATGTGGACCACTCTTTGCAGTTGTCACTGAGTGGCAAGGTGTTATGGGCAGGACAAGTAGATGTCTTTCATGGTCTAATGGGTCAATGTTTTGCACGGCAGTGGTGACACACCAACGCAGAAAGAAGGCCAGGTCCTATTAACAACTCCATGTTTGTGTTGGTCTTGTTTTCATACAACCTCCATATCTTCTTCCATGGACATCCCTTTCCCAACATGTGTAAAGTGAAGAGATGCCATGTGATGTTCGAGCTGATCGGCCTGGGAAAGAATAGCCACACAGCTGATAATTTGATAAAGTGTATAAAGCATTAAACATCTCCCTGAGTGCCCTTCTTCCAAATCCAACTGGGCAAGGTAGTCAGCGACAATGGGTCGAACATTGGGGTAAATAACTCATGCTCCCTGCATGGAGAATGTGATCAATTTAGCCTAGCAATGTTTTTTTTAAGTGGCTTGCAGAGGGAGTTGGCCACTGTCCAGTAGACTGTTCTCACATTTCATACATTCTTATGTGACAAGGAATACCCTCACGGACTTGCATTGACAGAATGGTCTGCCACTGCACTGTTTGATCCATGACATTCCAACTCAATGGAATTCCACCATGCATACGCTGGAGCATCTGTATGAGCAGTCTAAAGTCATGAATGATTTTGTAATGCACTAGACCGCCTCAGCAGGAAGCATGTGTTGTTTTAAGGTCAGGCAGTGGCAGCTCATCAGAGACGCCTGTCACATGCTGATGTTCTTTGAAGAGGCCACAATAATTTAAATAGGGACAATTGTGGATTCAACAATGTCATCTGACTGATATTAATATTGAGCACACATTCATGTGGATGCAAAGTGGAAGAAGAAAAGCTTACAAATGTTTGCCCTTTGCTGAGAGGTGTTTTCCTGTATTAACAGGACATACTTCTGACAATTTACATTATTTGTGAGTACATAAATAAGGCCAAGCATTCTGCTCCCATAAAGCAGCAATTCTTGAACGCTTGGTTCCAACAAGGCTTTTCGTGATTTTAAACACCTTATGCTTCAAATAAGGGAGAATTTTTGGAAGCTTTAGAATATGAAAAAGCATAACACCTATGTCGGCGCATTGTGTTTTTAAACTTGCTGTAGGTTAGCCCAATCAAACATGCATTTACTAATTTAGTATGCTAATTTGTCCCTATGACACTGGCTGACCTGTTACATGTGCACTTGGCAGCTAAAGACATCTGTGCTGGTCCTATGTTCATATGTGTCTGCGTTGCTGAAAAAAATGTTTCAATGTATGCAAATGAGCCTCTAGGAGCAACGGGGGCGTTACCATTACACCTAGAGGCTCTGCTCTCTCTGCATCTGCCACATCCTAATGATGTTTTGACTGTCTGGCCCTGTCAAAGTGGAGAGGTTTACTTTCCAGAGGAAAAGAGAAGAAAAAAAACAGCACACAGAATGGTCAATAAAAAAATAAATAAAAAAAAGCTTCAGGAACGCAAAGTTAAATTCCCTGAACGTTAATCATGGCGCCAACTCTGTTCACGTATGGAATAAGGAGGAAATTTGGATTATTACATTGCAGGAATTTATGTGGATGATACCCTCTATATTAAGAAGTCATATAGTATGTGCAGCCCCTGCCTATTAGGATACATGGATGTGATAGACGGAGGGTTATCTAGTCTGTACAATATTTTGGTAGGTGGTACAGGTCACATCCACATGATGCAAGGACCCTAGGGTTCCCGGCAGAACATTGCCTAGAGGATCACTGCCTCCGTGCTATGACTCAGATCAAGGATTGGTCGAAAGGCATAAGTGATTTTTATGGGACCTTTTGTACGAAGCATGGATCATTGCATAAAGCTGGAAATATTGGATATTGACTAGTGCTGGCTTTTTCCACATACTCATCACCGATGTTGAATTGATCCAGGAAAATTATCCAATTTCCGTGTGGGGTCAGGAAAGTTTTTTTTTTCCCCTCCAAACAAATATCTTGGCCTTTTGAAGAGTTTAAACTTGATGGACCAGCGTCTTTTTCCAACCTACGTGACTATATATGTGTATCTCATGGGTGCGGGAGACGAATTAATCTCACACCGTCTGTCCTTACATTTTCTCTCCCAGGATATATTAGGAGTTTTTGGTCTTCATCTGAAAACTTCACACATAAGAGCCGAACAGTAAGTGTTACTGAATTTTTAGAAGTAAAGATATACTGCATCTGTTCTTCATACTGTAAAGCTGAGATGTTCTACATACACCACAGACTGTGAAAGCTACAAAGTTGGTAAGAAAGTTTTTACTGATTGACGAATGTCATAAAAGGAAAACTCCACTCCAAAATGTAAAAAAAGTTGTGTATGTCCACTAACCGTAAAGATCTTGTGCTCCCAGAATTCGCTGTAACATTATGGTTTCTACATGATAACAGCTTGAGGCTGCTACCACTTATAACACATTTGCTTCCCCCCTAGCAAATATATTTCCCATATGTAGATATCCTTGCCCTGTGAATGAATCAGTTGAGAGGTACACACAGTCAGATGACAGAAAAACTGCACCAAGAATGGGAACGGACTATAAAATTGTCCGGGGACGTCATGAAAATAAAGGGTTTATATATTTTCATTTTACAATTCGGAAGCTCAATCATAATTCATATTCTACAAGGAAGTCATCTCATCTATGTAGCATTATGATGACTGGAAGAGTCTTGGCCATAACTCCATGGCTTTTCAATAATGAAATGGGTTTTCTCTGAAAAAAACATATATGGAATGATACCGTTCGCCTCACAGACATGGCCATACACAATTTAGACCATATCCGCTGGTTCGGTTGTTCAAACTGCCGATGCAGGTTCAATGAAACCGGGGCAATGAACAAAAGATCTTTCTGGGAATGTGCTTTCAAAGAAAGATCTTTTGTTTTGTTTGGCAAGGTGACCAGTTTGGCACAGTTTTTATATTTTATGTTTTTACAGCATTTACCTTACGGGGTAGAACATGTGATATTTTTATAATGTCAGTCGATACGGATGTGACGATACCTAAATTGTCTATTTTTTATTGTGTATTATAATATGAACTCGGTCTATTATAATATAGGCTCTGTCTATTATAAAATGGATTCTGTGAATTATAATATAGACTCAGTGTATTATAATATGTGCTCTGAACATGATTAACCCCTTCAAGCAAAAGCCAGTTTGGACCAAATGCAGAAGCACCATTTTTCAAATCTGACATGTGTCACTTTTTTTTCTGGTAATAGTATTATAATATGGACTTATGTTCATTACAATATGGACTCTGTCTATTATAATATGAATTCTGTGTCTTATAATATGGATTCTGTGTATTATAATATGGACTCTGTCTATTATAATATGGACTTTGTCTATTATAATATGGACTCTGTCTATTATAATATGGACTCTGTCTATTATAATATGGACTCTGTCTATTATAATATGGACTCTGTGCATTACAATATGGACCCTGTGTATTATAATATAGACTCTGTGCATTACAATATGGACTCTGTGTATTATAATATAGACTCTGTGCATTACAATATGGACTCTGTGTATTACAATATGGACTCTGTGTATTACAATATGGACTCGGTCTATTATAATATGGACTCGGTGCATTACAATATGGACTCTGTGTATAACAATATGGACTCTGTGTATTATAATATGGACTCGGTCTATTATAATATGGACTCTGTGCATTACAATATGGACTCTGTGTATTACAATATGGACTCTGTGTATTATAATATGGACTCGGTCTATTATAATATAGACTCTGTGCATTACAATATGGACTCTGTATATTATAATATGGACTCGGTTTATTAATCTATGGACTCTGTGTCTTATAATATGGACTCTGTATATTATATTATGGACTCTGTACATGATTAATCCCTTCAAGCAAAATCCTGTTTGGACCAAATGCAGAAGCACCGTTTTTTAAATCTCACATGTGTCACTTAATCTGGTAATAACTCTGGAACGCTTTTACTGATCCAAGCGATTCTAAGACTGTTTTCTCATGACACATTGTACTTCATGTTAGTGGTAAATTTGAGACGATATGTTTTACCTTTATGTCTAAAGAAAATCTAAATTTTGCAGAAAAATTGAAAAACTAGTGATTCCTCGCAAACTAGTTATTAATTAACATTCCCCATATGTCTCTATGTTGGAATGATTTTATAAATTTCATTTTATTTTTTAGGATGTTATAAAGTTTAGAATTGTGGAAGCAATTTTTGAAATTGAACCAATGGAGAAACACGTCGAACAATATGTTGATTATAGGAGCCATTAGTTCTTACTAGCTTCAGGAAGGAGGGGGTCACAATATGATCCAGGCAATCGCCCAGTGACAGGGCAAGGATAGGAGTTACAAACGAAGTAGGTGAAACTGTCTTTCAATATCATCTGTGCTTTTAGAAAGACAGTGCCTCTATTACTACATCAAGATTTTTCAGAATTGCAAGCACAGCTAACACTGTGTAGAGAGAGTTTGTGGGAGTTATAAGAGAGTTATCCCGCTGGTGTACGTGTGCAGACGGTTCACCCGATTCATACCCTGTGGTCCGGATCTGGATTAGTGCATCCACGTAACAATAACCTTATGTTATACAGCCTGAATATTTGGTATAAAAGGTGTGAGGAACCGATTCACACTCAGTATTTACCTCTGGCTCTGATGCTGTAGTGCTTATATGGTATATTCATCATTTACCGTGCACTCCACGTATATCTCAAGCTAGTAGCATTTTCCTACCCCCGCACCTGTTATTAATGAATATCAATAGAATGTTTGTTATTTTGTCATAGCGTTTTCCCAGGCAGTGAATTATAATTATTTAGAAACGCCTAATGCGGTACCTTATCCTTTGGCTGTGAATTTACATTAAAGGGCTTACATAATAAAAACCAAATGACCACATTTTAGAAACTACACCCCTCAAACTGTTCAGAACTGATTTTGCTAACTTTGTTACCCTTTAGGTGTTCCACAGGAATTAATGCAAAATTGATGTGAAATAAAAAATAAAAAAAATTGTGTGTGTGTGCAGATTTTCCATTTAAATCTATTTTTTTCTTGTAGCAAAGCAAGGGGTAACCACAAAACAAACCTCAATATTTGTTACCCTGATTCTGCAGTTTATGGAAACTTTATAGAAACCCCATATGTGGTCGTAAATCTATTTATGGGCACACGGCAGGGCTCAGAAGGAAAGGAGCGCAATATTGTTTTTGGAGGGCACAATTTGCTGAGATGGTTTTCAGGTGCCATGTCACATTTAAAGAGACCCTGAGGTATCTCTAGAAAGAAAACCCCCAAAAACCCATTTTAGAAACTACCCTCCTCAAGAAAGTGATCAAAGATTAAAGTGAATGCTTTGATCCAACGAGCATTTCATAGAATTTAGAAATACTTAGCTTGGAAAATGAAAAATTACATTTTGGTTCCAACAAAATGTCAAAGTAGCCCCATTTTTTTTTCATTTTTACAAGGTGCAACAGGAGATAATGCACCCCACAATTTGTTATGCATTTTTTTTCCTGAATATAGCAGCACTCAATATGTCATTGTAAACTTCAGTTTGCTGGCACAGCAGCATTCAGACGGGAAGGAGCAGCATTGGGATTTTCTAACATTGAATTTGCTGAAATAGTTTTTATGGGCCATAACGTCTTTATTTTTTGTTGACTGAGCTGTGTGAGGATTTGTTTGTTCCAGGACGAACTGTAGTTTTTTTTTTGTACTATTTTGGAGTACAGGTGATTTTCTGACATTTTTTGTACCTTTTTTAGGAGGTGAGGTTGGCAAAAATTACAATTCTGTCAATGTTTTTATTTTTGTTAGTTTTTTTATGGGGTTCCTCATGCAGTATATATGATATGAGAATTTTATATACCACCATATACTAACATCCATAACATTTTTATTTTTTCACCAATGCTGTTTGAGGTCTTGATTTTTGCAGGACGGGCTTTAGTTTTAATTGGTATAATTTTGGGTTACATATGTCTTTTTTGATCACTTTTTTTTACCAGATTTGCAATTCTGTCAGTGTTTTTTATTTTTTTATGGGACTCCTCATGCGATATATATGGTATGATCATTTTATTCTGTGGGTTGATATAGTTATAGTGATACCAAATTTATATAGTTTATTTATGTTTTGCTACTGTTACAGAATAAAATAAAACTGGACGGACTGTAGTTTTTATTAGTATCATTTTGGGATACATATACATTTTTGATCACTGTTTATTTAATATTTTTGGAAGGTGGTGTGAAAAAAACAACAATTCCACCATTGATTTTTATTTATTATTTTTATAGTGTTCACCACACGGAATTAGTACCATGATCCTTTTATAGAGGTCATTGTGGACGCGGCGATATCAATCATATGTAGTTTATTTAAGTTTTTCATTTTTCAATCACTTATAAATGAACGGATGTGGGAAAAGGAAATGTATTTTATTTTTATTAAAATTTTTTTTTTTTTTATACTTTCTTATTTTTACCATTTTTTTTTATCAAGTCACATTTGGACCTTAAAGATCCAGTGGGGCTGATTACTTTACAGTGCTCTGCACTGCATCTATTGCAATACACTGTATTGTCAGTATTACACTGACACTAAGCCTAATCAGAACCTCAAGAAGGATGCTGAGGAACAGTGGAGGTTGGGGAACAGGAGTACTCTGGTGATGTCGAAATGAAGGATGGAGGTCAATCTCCTGTGATGTCATAATGTACAATGTGGGTAATATCCCTGGCACCGGTGTCTGTCTTCGTCTGGCTCACCATGTGCTCTTGCAAGTGACGCAGAGAGGAGGTAGATCAAGTGGAGGTGAATTTGCTTAAGAAACGCAAAGTGAAGAGGTCGCTCAACTATCCATTGGATACAGTAGAGGATATAGAAGTGGATGGATGACAGTATCCCGATGACATTGAAATGCATGATGCTAAGGAAGATGCAGAAGAACCAATAAAGGTTGGGGAACGGCAATCCCCTGACAATGTTGAAATGGAGGATGTTGACAAAGAATACACATTTGATGTTGATGGTGATTGTATAATGACAGATGTCAGCAGCCCCAGGCAATCCAGAAAAAGGTGCAGGGATTTCTCACTGTGTTTTTTATTTATTCCTATATATAGGAATTTCTGTCAACTAAAATGTATTGTCTATTGTTTTCTAGATCATGGATGACAGTAGCTACCAAGAGGTACGTTCTACATCTGCCTGTCTTTCTGTTTCTCTAAATATATATATTTTTTTTATAGGATCTAGCCGCACTGAACAAGGGATTCTTGCCCGGGAGAAACCATACTTCACCTCGGATGCTGCATGAGAAGAAAAACATCTGATAGAACACCTCATCTACATAGAGATGTACAACTGACCATCCACACATTTCAGCCAAAAATTACAACTCTATTTATATAAAAAAATATATATTTCAATAAACACGTGTTCTTTTGTATATTTTTGGTGTTTTCAGTTTCTGCACAACAATGTGTGTTAGTGTTGGGGGAAGAGGATGGGGAGTAAATTTTAAGTGGCCAATTGACAGGGCCACTTCTTACTATTTTCAGAAGTCCCATAGAAATTAATGGAGAGAGCAAGCACAGCCACCACTCTGTTCACTTCTATGGACTGCTGGAAATAGCCAAGCCAGTGCTCATCTATTTTTGGAACTTCCATGAAAATGATTAGAAAATGGCCACATATACGCAACTGCTCTCTGCTCAATTTGAGGGTCCCCTTTGGAGAAACATGCGGGTCCCAGTGGTGTGACCCACACCTATTTGACATTGGTAGCATATCCTAGCAATATGCCACCAGAGTCCTAGATGAGAAAATCCCTTTAAGTTGTGAGGCACTGCTCCAAAATTGGGCCAGAATTTCGGTGCAAAATTCTAGTGCAAGGTAAAGCAACTAATATTGTATTCGGCAGTCTGTAGTCTGAAGGAACGTGCACTAGATTTATTATCCAGCACCAACCACAGACAGCATTAGTAAATTTAACCCTCTCTGTTCTACTGATATTTTCTGGGTACCCTTCTAATAAGTAGGGATTGCCCAAAGTGGCAAATCCCTAAAATGAAAAAAAAGTCATGAACTTGTTGGGGGTTGCAGCAGGGGTTAGCTCAGATTTGGGGCTATAAAGGTACAAGGATTTCTGTATGCAGGTAAAGCTCTTTTGGTTTGACCCAAAGAAACCTATATATATATTGAATTACATATCTGAATAATATATATTTTTTTGCTATACAAATGTATCACAATTTGAGCCTAAGTAATTTATGTTAATTTACTGGCTTCACTTCAAAGGAACAAAATTAATATTCAACAGAAAAAAGTACAATTATTATGTAAATGCCTTGATCCAGGTACCTGATATAACAATTTCTGACAAAACATTTTGCTAAATTTAATGATTAATATTAATAAATGACGAGAAGATCTAGGGATGCTTTATTTCCAAATCTTCCAGTCAGCTTCTATTCTCAGCTCAGATCTACACAAGCTGTGGCATATATTCATATGTGCTATAAAAAGAATAAATTCAGTGGAACAGAATAAAAAAACTATTATGGCAAACTGTAGAGGAAAAGACACTGAACCCAGATCCAAATGTTATTGTTATGGAAATGGATGTGGATCCACTGTGTCACTTGAACAGATTTGGCTTGGAGCTACTTCTTAGGGCTTTATCCAAGTGACCCCCAGGTCTTTAGCCTTTAATCCCTATACAAGGATCTGGACTCCGCTGCAGGGGAACTGCCTGGTTGCTGCCTTCTTAAGTAGTCTCTGTGTGATTGATAGCTGGCCCACGAAGTTCAAGAGACACCAGTACGGAGTACCAAGGGATCAGGCAATACCATAGTCATGGGCAGTTCGAGGTGAGGGCTGGCAGAGTTCCTGCAATCCAAAAGTATGTCTGAGGGCCAGGGCAAACAGTTAAGGGTCAGTATGGGGCACTGACATAAATCAGGTCAGACACCAAGGGTCAAATCCGGAAACAGACGAAGTTCGGAATACGGGCAGACAAAACAAAGCAAATACCACACATTTAAAGGAAACTAGCTAACTACAGCACATTGCTCAGGCAGCTGCCCATGGGAAGGTGCCCAAATTACCCCAGGAAAATCAGTCATAGGCTGTGACATTTTAGGATGTGCACATTGACCCTTTAAGAGCTGGAGCAGAGGAATGCACAGCAGGAAGGAATAGGCTGCAGTGGGTGGAGAGTGGGTGAGTAGAGCTACGGAGTTGGCCACAGGGAACAAAAATAAGGCTGCAGATGGGCCTGAACTGCTGGAACCACGGTGTGAGGGACTGGATGAACATTCCATTTGCCATGTCCCCTGGGAAGTGGTGGCAAGCATGGACTACTGGTATAACAGTTAACCACAGGGGCATTGATAGGGATTTAAAAGATCCGGGGCCCAAGACCCAACGCAAATGTGCCGATCTTTTTCAAACAGTCACCTCTTACCGCAACTTCCGAGCACTAAAGACATATTTTACTTACTGGATGGACATTACATTCAGAGTAACCAAACATATAGGACTAAATGCAGTACTCCAGACCTAGGGGTATCTGTATTTATTGTACATACTTATTTATTGTGTCTCATGGATTTTATTGTTCTGGCCATATACTCCAGTTAGAGGAGGAATGATTGGCAATGTGTGTGAGTACCACTGGGGTTAGTGTGCACTCCTACCTCGGTGCCCTTTAGCTGCACTTGCCATCACTTATGCTGTTGTTGTCTATGGCAACCTAAAACTCGGATTTACTGCCACCGATCCTGAATTATATACCTCCCAACTTTTGAAAATCGGAAATTAAGAAAACGGTAGCAGCACACGTAGCTAAGCCTTGCCCTAGAGATGAGCAAACCTGTTGAGATTTGGTTCAATTCATTTAATTTGGGCTGAACCAAAGTGGCTCCATAACACCTTCTAGTCTCTTAGGATTTTTAGGAAAATGTGTTATCTCTTTTTGTTTATTTTTATGTTTTTTTCCACCCTCCCCCTTCCCCCTACTCAAGCTTGGTAATGCAATAATAGCAATAGTAAATGATGTCTGAGCGACACTGACATACATAGTTATGGGCAAACGCAGGTTTGATGGTGTTAACATATAGCATGTTTAAAAACATACCGCGTCGGCACATGTGATTTTTCATATTACAGAGCTTCCAAAAATTGTCACTTATCGCGAGAAGATGATGTTTAAACACATACGATGTTATGAGGTAAAATTTCTTGAAGATCTGGCACAGAATCTCATGCAGTCAATATGACGTCACCGCATACAGGATTTCAGCAACATGGTGGCGGCCGACCCATCGGGAGCAAATTGAGCAGGTAAGTATGTTTTTATTTTTTGCACTATTTAAGATTAAATCGATTGACTTTCACAACGCACGAGGAAATTTGGCTTCGCAGCAAATCAAATTTATCCTGAAATTCGGATCAAAGTCCACTTTGTGCACTTCGATTCGCTCAACACTAGTGATGATGATGATGACAAAGTTACCATATTGCTTGGGGATGCGGGTTGGCTGCCACAAAGAGGACCAGGAGAGGGAGGACAGACTTGTTCTGATTGAGAATGCTGGCCAGTTGTATTTTCCCAAAGGATCCAGTGATGCCGCCTCATGTGCTGCAGTAGGCTTCTGTAGTGATGAGCGGCAGGGGTCATATATTCGAATTCGCAATATTTCGCGAATATTTTGTAGAATATTCGTCGAATATTC
The DNA here is from genome assembly GCF_014858855.1 of Bufo gargarizans. Taxonomy (NCBI): domain Eukaryota; kingdom Metazoa; phylum Chordata; class Amphibia; order Anura; family Bufonidae; genus Bufo; species Bufo gargarizans. The sequence continues at coordinate 252,142,504 of NC_058082.1, read as the reverse complement.
GCGAATTCAAATTTTTGTTAAATATTCTACGATTTTTTAACTTGAAAAATCGACAAGGTAACGATTGCGTAATATGCAATCGTCCGTAATGCGAATTTTTATTGCAAATTTTTCAACTGCCGAGTAAAAACATGATTTCTCCCTGCTTCTTGCTTGTGGGCCAATGAGTCATAGCACTATATTGAATATATTAGTTTTTTTCAAATATTCGTAATATTCTAAAACAAGAATATATAGCAATACAGCGAATATTCGGAAAAAAAACGAATGTAGAGCAATTTAGCTAATATAGTGCTATAATCTTTTTTTTTAATAGTGGTAATTTTTTTCCAATCTGAACTTCAGATGAGAAAAAAATTACAATTATATGAGTCATTGGCCCACAAGCAAGAAGCAGGGAGGAATCATGTTTTTACTCGGCAATTTAAAAATTTGTGATAAAAATTAGCATCACGAAAATTCGCAACAAAAAAATTCTCAAATATTCGAAATTACGAATATATATCACTATATTCTAAATATTTGCGAATTTTCAAACTACCTATATTCGCGATAAAAATTTGCAATTTGAATGTTCGTGATTAGGGATGAGCGAACTCGAACTGTATAGTTCGGGTTCGTACCGAATTTTGGGGTGTCCGTGACACGGACCCGAACCCGGACATTTTCGTAAAAGTCCGGGTTCGGGTTCGGTGTTCGTCGCTTTCTTCGCGCTTTTGTGACGCTTTCTTGGCGCTTTTTGAAAGGCTGCAAAGCAGCCAATCAACAAGCGTCATACTACTTGCCCCAAGAGGCCATCACAGCCATGCCTACTATTGGCATGGCTGTGATTGGCCAGAGCACCATGTGACCCAGCCTCTATTTAAGCTGGAGTCACATAGCGCCGCCCGTCACTCTGCTCTGATTAGCGTAGGGAGAGGTTGCGGCTGCGACAGTAGGGCGAGATTAGGCAGATTAACTCCTCCAAAGGACTTGATTAACTGATCGATCTGCAGCTGTGGATCATTGAGCTGCTGATCCTCAATTGCTCACTGTTTTTAGGCTGCCCAGACCGTTTGTCAGTCACATTTTTCTGGGGTGATCGGCGGCCATTTTGTGTCTTGTGGTGCGCCAGCACAAGCTGCGACCAAGTGCATTTAACCCTCAATGGTGTGGTTGTTTTTTGGCTAAAGCCTACATCAGGGTGAAGCTGTCACACCAAGTGCATTTAACCAGCAATAGTCTGTTTATTTTTTGGCCATATACTACATCAGGGGCAAGCTGCGCCTGTCACCAAGTGCATTTAACCCTCAATGGTGCGTTTGTTTTTTGGCTAAAGCCTACATCAGGGTGAAGCTGTCACACCAAGTGCATTTAACCAGCAATAGTCTGTTTATTTTTTGGCCATATACTACATCAGGGGCAAGCTGCGCCCGTCACCAAGTGCATTTAACCCTCAGTAGTGTGGTTGGTCAAGCTATCACACCAAGTGCATTTAACCAGCAATAGTCTGTTCATTTTTTGGCCATATACTAAATCAGGGGCAAGCTGCGCCCGTCACCAAGTGCATTTAACCAGCAATAGTCTGTTCATTTTTTGGCCATATACTACATCAGGGGCAAGCTGCGCCCGTCACCAAGTGCATTTAACCCTCAGTAGTGTGGTTGGTCAAGCTGTGACACCAAGTGCATTTAACCAGCAATAGTCTGTTCATTTTTTGGCCATATACTACATCAGGGGCAAGCTGCGCCCATCACCAAGTGCATTTAACCAGCAATAGTGTGGTTATTTTTTGGCCATATCCCAGTCTAATTCTGTCACTAAATCCATACCGGTCACCCAGCGCCTAAATACTAGGCCTCAAATTTATATCCCGCTAAATCTCTCGTTACCGCTGTCCTGTTGTGGCTGGGAAAGTTATTTAGTGTCCGTCAAAGCACATTTTTTGTTCTGGGTTGAAATACAATTCCCAATTTAGCAATTTAAAAATTTAGTGGTTTCTGCTGTATCAGAGCTATTTGAAATCTATCCCTAAAAGGGTATATAATATTCAAGGTGCACATAGGGTCATTCAGAATAACTTCACACACCCGCTACTGTGCATTTCCAAGTCTAATTCTGTCACTAAACCCATACCTGTCACCCAGCGCCTAAATACTAGGCCTCAAATTCATATCCAGCTAAATCTGTCGTTAGTGCTGTAGCTGGGCGAGTTATTTAGTGTCCGTTCAAGCACATTTCTTGTTCTGGGTTGAAATACAATTCCCAATTTAGCAATTTCATAATTTAGTGGTTTCTGCTATATCAGAGCTATTTGAAATCTATCCCTAAAAGGGTAGATCATATTGAAGGTGCACATAGGGACATTCAGAATAACTTCACACACCCGCTACTGTGCATTTCCAAGTCTAATTCTGTCACTAAACCCATACCTGTCACCCAGCGCCTAAATACTAGGCCTCAAATTTATATCCAGCTAAATCTGTCCTTAGTGCTGTAGCTGGGCGAGTTATTTAGTGTCCGTTCAAGCACATTTCTTGTTCTGGGTTGAAATACAATTCCCAATTTAGCAATTTCATAATTTAGTGGTTTCTGCTATATCAGAGCTATTTGAAATCTATCCCTAAAAGGGTAGATCATATTGAAGGTGCACATAGGGACATTCAGAATAACTTCACACACCCGCTCCTGTGCATTTCCAAGTCTAATTCTGTCACTAAACCCATACCTGTCACCCAGCGCCTAAATACTAGGCCTCAAATTTATATCCAGCTAAATCTGTCCTTAGTGCTGTAGCTGGGCGAGTTATTTAGTGTCCGTTCAAGCACATTTCTTGTTCTGGGTTGAAATACAATTCCCAATTTAGCAATTTCATAATTTAGTGGTTTCTGCTATATCAGAGCTATTTGAAATCTATCCCTAAAAGGGTATATAATATTCAAGGTGCACATTGGGTCATTCAGAATAACTTCACACACACCCGCTACTGTGTATTTCCAAGTCTAATTCTGTCACTAAACCCATACCTGTCACCCAGCGCCTAAATACTAGGCCTCAAATTCATATCCAGCTAAATCTGTCGTTAGTGCTGTAGCTGGGCGAGTTATTTAGTGTCCGTTCAAGCACATTTCTTGTTCTGGGTTGAAATACAATTCCCAATTTAGCAATTTCATAATTTAGTGGTTTCTGCTATATCAGAGCTATTTGAAATCTATCCCTAAAAGGGTAGATCATATTGAAGGTGCACATAGGGACATTCAGAATAACTTCACACACCCGCTACTGTGCATTTCCAAGTCTAATTCTGTCACTAAACCCATACCTGTCACCCAGCGCCTAAATACTAGGCCTCAAATTTATATCCAGCTAAATCTGTCCTTAGTGCTGTAGCTGGGCGAGTTATTTAGTGTCCGTTCAAGCACATTTCTTGTTCTGGGTTGAAATACAATTCCCAATTTAGCAATTTCATAATTTAGTGGTTTCTGCTATATCAGAGCTATTTGAAATCTATCCCTAAAAGGGTATATAATATTCAAGGTGCACATTGGGTCATTCAGAATAACTTCACACACACCCGCTACTGTGTATTTCCAAGTCTAATTCTGTCACTAAACCCATACCTGTCACCCAGCGCCTAAATACTAGGCCTCAAATTCATATCCAGCTAAATCTGTCGTTAGTGCTGTAGCTGGGCGAGTTATTTAGTGTCCGTTCAAGCACATTTCTTGTTCTGGGTTGAAATACAATTCCCAATTTAGCAATTTCATAATTTAGTGGTTTCTGCTATATCAGAGCTATTTGAAATCTATCCCTAAAAGGGTAGATCATATTGAAGGTGCACATAGGGACATTCAGAATAACTTCACACACCCGCTACTGTGCATTTCCAAGTCTAATTCTGTCACTAAACCCATACCTGTCACCCAGCGCCTAAATACTAGGCCTCAAATTTATATCCAGCTAAATCTGTCCTTAGTGCTGTAGCTGGGCGAGTTATTTAGTGTCCGTTCAAGCACATTTCTTGTTCTGGGTTGAAATACAATTCCCAATTTAGCAATTTAATAATTTAGTGGTTTCTGCTATATCAGAGCTATTTGAAATCTATCCCTAAAAGAGTAGATCATATTGAAGGTGCACATAGGGACATTCAGAATAACTTCACACACCCGCTACTGTGCATTTCCAAGTCTAATTCTGTCACTAAACCCATACCTGTCACCCAGCGCCTAAATACTAGGCCTCAAATTTATATCCAGCTAAATCTGTCCTTAGTGCTGTAGCTGGGCGAGTTATTTAGTGTCCGTTCAAGCACATTTCTTGTTCTGGGTTGAAATACAATTCCCAATTTAGCAATTTCATAATTTAGTGGTTTCTGCTATATCAGAGCTATTTGAAATCTATCCCTAAAAGAGTAGATCATATTGAAGGTGCACATAGGGACATTCAGAATAACTTCACACACCCGCTACTGTGCATTTCCAAGTCTAATTCTGTCACTAAACCCATACCTGTCACCCAGCGCCTAAATACTAGGCCTCAAATTTATATCCAGCTAAATCTGTCCTTAGTGCTGTAGCTGGGCGAGTTATTTAGTGTCCGTTCAAGCACATTTCTTGTTCTGGGTTGAAATACAATTCCCAATTTAGCAATTTCATAATTTAGTGGTTTCTGCTATATCAGAGCTATTTGAAATCTATCCCTAAAAGGGTATATAATATTCAAGGTGCACATTGGGTCATTCAGAATAACTTCACACACACCCGCTACTGTGTATTTCCAAGTCTAATTCTGTCACTAAACCCATACCTGTCACCCAGCGCCTAAATACTAGGCCTCAAATTTATATCCAGCTAAATCTGTCCTTAGTGCTGTAGCTGGGCGAGTTATTTAGTGTCCGTTCAAGCACATTTCTTGTTCTGGGTTGAAATACAATTCCCAATTTAGCAATTTCATAATTTAGTGGTTTCTGCTATATCAGAGCTATTTGAAATCTATCCCTAAAAGGGTAGATCATATTGAAGGTGCACATAGGGACATTCAGAATAACTTCACACACCCGCTACTGTGCATTTCCAAGTCTAATTCTGTCACTAAACCCATACCTGTCACCCAGCGCCTAAATACTAGGCCTCAAATTTATATCCAGCTAAATCTGTCCTTAGTGCTGTAGCTGGGCGAGTTATTTAGTGTCCGTTCAAGCACATTTCTTGTTCTGGGTTGAAATACAATTCCCAATTTAGCAATTTCATAATTTAGTGGTTTCTGCTATATCAGAGCTATTTGAAATCTATCCCTAAAAGGGTATATAATATTCAAGGTGCACATTGGGTCATTCAGAATAACTTCACACACACCCGCTACTGTGTATTTCCAAGTCTAATTCTGTCACTAAACCCATACCTGTCACCCAGCGCCTAAATACTAGGCCTCAAATTTATATCCTGCTAAATCTCTCGTTAACGCTGTCCTGTTGTGGCTGGGAAAGTTATTTAGTGTCCGTCAAAGCACATTTTTTGTTCTGGGTTGAAATACAATTCCCAATTTAGCAATTTCATAATTTAGTGGTTTCTGCTATATCAGAGCTATTTGAAATCTATCCCTAAAAGGGTATATAATATTCAAGGTGCACATTGGGTCATTCAGAATAACTTCACACACACCCGCTACTGTGTATTTCCAAGTCTAATTCTGTCACTAAACCCATACCTGTCACCCAGCGCCTAAATACTAGGCCTCAAATTTATATCCCGCTGAATTTGAATACAATACATTGGGCCAAATAATATATTTGTTGTTGTGGTGAACCATAACAATGAGAAAAACATCTAGTAAGGGACGCGGACGTGGACATGGTCGTGGTGGTGTTAGTGGACCCTCTGGTGCTGGGAGAGGACGTGGCCGTTCTGCCACATCCACACGTCCTAGTGTACCAACTACCTCAGGTCCCAGTAGCCGCCAGAATTTACAGCGATATATGGTGGGGCCCAATGCCGTTCTAAGGATGGTAAGGCCTGAGCAGGTACAGGCATTAGTCAATTGGGTGGCCGACAGTGGATCCAGCACGTTCACATTATCTCCCACCCAGTCTTCTGCAGAAAGCGCACAGATGGCGCCTGAAAACCAACCCCATCAGTCTGTCACATCACCCCCATGCATACCAGGGAAACTGTCTCAGCCTCAAGTTATGCAGCAGTCTCTTATGCTGTTTGAAGACTCCGCTGGCAGGGTTTCCCAAGGGCATCCACCTAGCCCTTCCCCAGCGGTGAAAGACATAGAATGCACTGACGCACAACCACTTATGTTTCCTGATGATGAGGACATGGGAATACCACCTCAGCATGTCTCTGATGATGACGAAACACAGGTGCCAACTGCTGCGTCTTTCTGCAGTGTGCAGACTGAACAGGAGGTCAGGGATCAAGACTGGGTGGAAGACGATGCAGGGGATGATGAGGTCCTAGACCCCACATGGAATGAAGGTCGTGCCACTGACTTTCACAGTTCGGAGGAAGAGGCAGTGGTGAGACCGAGCCAACAGCGTAGCAAAAGAGGGAGCAGTGGGCAAAAGCAGAACACCCGCCGCCAAGAGACTCCGCCTGCTACTGACCGCCGCCATCTGGGACCGAGCACCCCAAAGGCAGCTTCAAGGAGTTCCCTGGCATGGCACTTCTTCAAACAATGTGCTGACGACAAGACCCGAGTGGTTTGCACGCTGTGCCATCAGAGCCTGAAGCGAGGCATTAACGTTCTGAACCTGAGCACAACCTGCATGACCAGGCACCTGCATGCAAAGCATGAACTGCAGTGGAGTAAACACCTTAAAACCAAGGAAGTCACTCAGGCTCCCCCTGCTACCTCTTCTGCTGCTGCCGCCTCGGCCTATTCTGCTGCTGCCGCCTCGGCCTCTTCCTCCGCCTCTGGAGGAACGTTGGCACCTGCCGCCCAGTAAACAGGGGATGTACCACCAACACCACCACCACCACCTCCGTCACCAAGCGTCTCAACCATGTCACACGCCAGCGTTCAGCTCTCCATCTCACAAACATTTGATAGAAAGCGTAAATTCCCACCTAGCCACCCTCGATCCCTGGCCCTGAATGCCAGCATTTCTAAACTACTGGCCTATGAAATGCTGTCATTTAGGCTGGTGGACACAGACAGCTTCAAACAGCTCATGTCGCTTGCTGTCCCACAGTATGTTGTTCCCAGCCGGCACTACTTCTCCAAGAGAGCCGTGCCTTCCCTGCACAACCAAGTATCCCATAAAATCAAGTGTGCACTGCGCAACGCCATCTGTAGCAAGGTCCACCTAACCACAGATACGTGGACCAGTAAGCACGGCCAGGGACGCTATATCTCCCTAACTGCACACTGGGTAAATGTAGTGGCAGCTGGGCCCCAGGCGGAGAGCTGTTTGGCGCACGTCCTTCCACCGCCAAGGATCGCAGGGCAACATTCTTTGCCTCCTGTTGCCACCTCCTCCTTCTCGGCTTCCTCCTCCTCTTCTTCCACCTGCTCATCCAGTCAGCCACACACCTTCACCACCAACTTCAGCACAGCCCGGGGTAAACGTCAGCAGGCCATTCTGAAACTCATATGTTTGGGGGACAGGCCCCACACCGCACAGGAGTTGTGGCGGGGTATTGAACAACAGACCGACGAGTGGTTGCTGCCGGTGAGCCTCAAGCCCGGCCTGGTGGTGTGTGATAATGGGCGAAATCTCGTTGCAGCTCTGGGACTAGCCAATTTGACGCACATCCCTTGCTTGGCGCATGTGCTGAATTTGGTGGTGCAGAAGTTCATTCACAACTACCCCGACATGTCAGAGCTGCTGCATAAAGTGCGGGCCGTCTGTTCGCGCTTCCGGCGTTCACATCCTGCTGCTGCTCGCCTGTCTGCGCTACAGCGTAACTTCGGCCTTCCCGCTCACCGCCTCATATGCGACGTGCCCACCAGGTGGAACTCCACCTTGCACATGCTGGACAGACTGTGCGAGCAGCAGCAGGCCATAGTGGAGTTTCAGCTGCAGCACGCACGGGTCAGTCGCACTACAGAACAGCACCACTTCACCACCAATGACTGGGCCTCCATGCGAGACCTGTGTGCCCTGTTGCGCTGTTTCGAGTACTCCACCAACATGGCCAGTGGCGATGACACCGTTATCAGCGTTACAATACCACTTCTATGTCTCCTTGAGAAAACACTTAGGGCGATGATGGAAGAGGAGGTGGCCCAGGAGGAGGAGGAGGAGGAGGAAGAGGGGTCATTTTTAGCACTTTCAGGCCAGTCTCTTCGAAGTGACTCAGAGGGAGGTTTTTGGCAACAGCAGAGGCCAGGTACAAATGTGGCCAGCCAGGGCCCACTACTGGAGGACGAGGAGGACGAGGATGAGGAGGAGGTGGAGGAGGATGAGGATGAAGCATGGTCACAGCGGGGTGGCACCCAACGCAGCTCGGGTCCATCACTGGTGCGTGGCTGGGGGGAAAGGCAGGACGATGACGATACGCCTCCCACAGAGGACAGCTTGTCCTTACCCCTGGGCAGCCTGGCACACATGAGCGACTACATGCTGCAGTGCCTGCGCAACGACAGCAGAGTTGCCCACATTTTAACCTGTGCGGACTACTGGGTTGCCACCCTGCTGGATCCACGCTACAAAGACAATGTGCCCACCTTACTTCCTGCACTGGAGCGTGATAGGAAGATGCGCGAGTACAAGCGCACGTTGGTAGACGCGCTACTGAGAGCATTCCCAAATGTCACAGGGGAACAAGTGGAAGCCCAAGGCCAAGGCAGAGGAGGAGCAAGAGGTCGCCAAGGCAGCTGTGTCACGGCCAGCTCCTCTGAGGGCAGGGTTAGCATGGCAGAGATGTGGAAAACTTTTGTCAACACGCCACAGCTAACTGCACCACCACCTGATACGCAACGTGTTAGCAGGAGGCAACATTTCACTAACATGGTGGAACAGTACGTGTGCACACCCCTCCACGTACTGACTGATGGTTCGGCCCCATTCAACTTCTGGGTCTCTAAATTGTCCACGTGGCCAGAGCTAGCCTTTTATGCCTTGGAGGTGCTGGCCTGCCCGGCAGCCAGCGTTTTGTCTGAACGTGTATTCAGCACGGCAGGGGGCGTCATTACAGACAAACGCAGCCGCCTGTCTACAGCCAATGTGGACAAGCTGACGTTCATAAAAATGAACCAGGCATGGATCCCACAGGACCTGTCCGTTCCTTGTCCAGATTAGACATTAACTACCTCCCCATAACCATATATTATTGGACTCCAGGGCACTTCCTCATTCAATCCTATTTTTATTTTCATTTTACCATTATATTGCGAGGCTACCCAAAGTTGAATGAACCTCTCCTCTGCCTGTGTGCTAGGCCTAAATATATGCCAATGGACTGTTGCAGTGGTGGCTGACATGAAGCCTGATTCTCTGCTATGACATGCAGACTAATTCTCTGCTGACATGAAGCCAGATTGTCTGTTACGGGACCTCTCTCCTCTGCCTGGGTGCTGGGCCTAAATTTATGACAATGGACTGTTGCAGTGGTGGCTGACGTGAAGCCTGATTCTCTGCTATGACATGCAGACTGATTCTCTGCTGACATGAAGCCAGATTGTCTGTTACGGGACCTCTCTGCTCTGCCTGTGTGCTAGGCCTAAATATATGCCAATGGACTGTTGCAGTGGTGGCTGACGTGAAGCCTCATTCTCTGCTATGACATGCAGACTGATTCTCTGCTGACATGAAGCCAGATCGTCTGTTACGGGACCTCTCTGCTCTGCCTGTGTGCTAGGCCTAAATATATGCCAATGGACTGTTGCAGTGGTGGGTGACGTGAAGCCTCATTCTCTGCTATGACATGCAGACTGATTCTCTGCTGTCATGAAGCCAGATTGTCTGTTACGGGACCTCTCTGCTCTGCCTGTGTGCTAGGCCTAAATATATGCCAATGGACTGTTGCAGTGGTGGGTGACGTGAAGCCTCATTCTCTGCTATGACATGCAGACTGATTCTCTGCTGACATGAAGCCAGATTGTCTGTTACGGGACCTCTCTCCTCTGCCTGTGTGCTAGGCCTAAATATATGCCAATGGACTGTTGCAGTGGTGGCTGACGTGAAGCCTCATTCTCTGCTATGACATGCAGACTGATTCTCTGCTGACATGAAGCCAGATCGTCTGTTACGGGACCTCTCTGCTCTGCCTGTGTGCTAGGCCTAAATATATGCCAATGGACTGTTGCAGTGGTGGGTGACGTGAAGCCTCATTCTCTGCTATGACATGCAGACTGATTCTCTGCTGTCATGAAGCCAGATTGTCTGTTACGGGACCTCTCTGCTCTGCCTGTGTGCTAGGCCTAAATATATGCCAATGGACTGTTGCAGTGGTGGGTGACGTGAAGCCTCATTCTCTGCTATGACATGCAGACTGATTCTCTGCTGACATGAAGCCAGATTCTCTGTTACGGGACCTCTCTCCTCTGCCTGTGTGTGTGCTGGGCCTAAATATATGCCGATGGACTGTTGCAGTGGTGGCTGACGTGAAGCCTCATTCTCTGCTATGACATGCAGACTGATTCTCTGCTGACATGAAGCCAGATTCTCTGTTACGGGACCTCTCTCCTCTGCCTGTGTGTGTGCTGGGCCTAAATATATGCCAATGGACTGTTGCAGTGGTGGCTGACGTGAAGCCTCATTCTCTGCTATGACATGCAGACTGATTCTCTGCTGACATGAAGCCAGATTCTCTGTTACGGGACCTCTCTCCTCTGCCTGTGTGTGTGCTGGGCCTAAATATATGCCAATGGACTGTTGCAGTGGTGGCTGACGTGAAGCCTCATTCTCTGCTATGACATGCAGACTAATTCTCTGCTGACATGAAGACAGATTCTCTGTTACGGGACCTCCCTCCTCTGCCTGGGTGCTGGGCCTAAATATATGCCAATGGACTGTTGCAGTGGTGGCTGACGTGAAGCCTCATTCTCTGCTATGACATGCAGACTAATTCTCTGCTGACATGAAGACAGATTCTCTGTTACGGGACCTCTCTCCTCTGCCTGTGTGTGTGCTGGGCCTAAATATATGCCAATGGACTGTTGCAGTGGTGGCTGACGTGAAGCCTCATTCTCTGCTATGACATGCAGACTGATTCTCTGCTGACATGAAGCCAGATTCTCTGTTACGGGACCTCTCTCCTCTGCTTGTGTGTGTGCTGGGCCTAAATATATGCCAATGGACTGTTGCAGTGGTGGCTGACGTGAAGCCTCATTCTCTGCTATGACATGCAGACTGATTCTCTGCTGACATGAAGCCAGATTCTCTGTTACGGGACCTCTCTCCTCTGCCTGTGTGTGTGCTGGGCCTAAATATATGCCAATGGACTGTTGCAGTGGTGGCTGACGTGAAGCCTCATTCTCTGCTATGACATGCAGACTGATTCTCTGCTGACATGAAGCCAGATTCTCTGTTACGGGACCTCTCTCCTCTGCCTGTGTGTGTGCTGGGCCTAAATATATGCCAATGGACTGTTGCAGTGGTGGCTGACGTGAAGCCTCATTCTCTGCTATGACATGCAGACTAATTCTCTGCTGACATGAAGACAGATTCTCTGTTACGGGACCTCCCTCCTCTGCCTGGGTGCTGGGCCTAAATATATGCCAATGGACTGTTGCAGTGGTGGCTGACGTGAAGCCTCATTCTCTGCTATGACATGCAGACTAATTCTCTGCTGACATGAAGACAGATTCTCTGTTACGGGACCTCTCTCCTCTGCCTGGGTGCCGGGGCCTAAATATCTGAGAATGGACTGTTCCAGTGGTGGGTGACGGGAAGCCAGATTCTCTGCTATGGAACCTCTCTCCAATTGATTTTGGTTAATTTTTATTTATTTAATTTTTATTTTAATTCATTTCCCTATCCACATTTGTTTGCAGGGGATTTACCTACATGTTGCTGCCTTTTGCAGCCCTCTAGCTCTTTCCTGGGCTGTTTTACAGCCTTTTTAGTGCCGAAAAGTTCGGGTCCCCATTGACTTCAATGGGGTTCGGGTTCGGGACGAAGTTCGGATCGGGTTCGGATCCCGAACCCGAACATTTCCGGGATGTTCGGCCGAACTTCTCGAACCCGAACATCCAGGTGTTCGCTCAACTCTATTCGTGATCAACACTAGGCTTCTGCTACCTATGATTGTGTTTGAACGGCCACACCTTATTTTAATACTGCATATCTTGCACACCGTCGTGGTTTTTTTGTGTCCGCCTTGTGGAGAAAAAGCGCCATATGGGAGTTGCTTGCACAGAGCTACAGGCAGCCAAACTTGGCTTAGCTCTGGCAATTTCTGGGCCTAACCAACCCACAGTGTCAGCTGCATCACCAATTCCCGAATCCGAGGTGGCCCTGGCTATTCTTTGGGAGGAACGTCGCCGTTACTCTTTCTTGCTGCCACTGCAACCCTTCTCCACTGATGTTGCCTCCTACTCAGCAATCCGATCTGGCTTCAAGGTCCTGTTCAGCACACAATCGTCATCGGAGTCCTCACCTTTGCTGTCGCTTTTATCAGACTGTGAGCTATTATGGTGGGCTCCTGCACCCTCCCTGCTCTGCATTTTCTCGGACTGCCACTGTCACTGGCTCCACCACCAATGCCGTGGTTACAGGTGCCACTATTACCACCACCATCCAAATAGCAATGTCCCCAGCCTCCTCCACAAACTCCTCCTAAGGGCAGCCCAAATGGTAACTGCTCTCACACAAGTCATTAACACAGAGATTCTCTTGACTATCTGCCATAGGGCATGGTGGGATTTTCTTGCCACTTCTAAGAAAAAAGGAAGTGTCTCAATAATAAAGGGACAGTCAAGACTAGGAAGGCTTGACTGAAAGCCTTCTCTGGGGATGCAAGGAGGAGGAGCAGGAGGAATGCTGTTTCCCCTGGCACCATGGAACAGTGTCAGACTCCAAAGTCACCTCCACGTCATCCTTCTGCAAATAAGAGGAGGAGGGAACCATCCAATCCACAATCTCAACCTCTTTCTCCTCAACGATAATGTTGCATGTTTCTGAAGCCAGCAGGGACAACTATGTCCTACTACTTCTACTACTACTACTACTGGCCAAATAGCTGGGGCTGCTATTACTTACATTTTGGCTCTTTCGTTTGTAACCTTTCTGTAGCCCTGACATTTTTGGGCCTCACAGATAATGTTGTGATATATCCTTTGTATTGGTGTAATAATCACGTATATGCTTGTTTGCATATATTCAACAACTCCCCCCAAAAAATTGGCACTCTGTGGAGATAGAAATAAAGGAAAATTAATTTAGGCCTAAATTGGTTATCACTCACAGTTAGTTTGGTGAAATACCTTGTGTATTGGTGTAGTGAACATCTATACACTAGTTTAATTATATTGAACAACCTCTAAAAAAAATGCAAAGTCCAACCATGTGGAGATATAAATTAATGATGAAATAGATGATTGAGACCTGATACTTAATATCATGTCTAGCACTAAAGACTCACACTGTGCACAGTCTTCACAGTGGAGCTCCGAGGACCAGGAAGGAAGAGGTGAGTATAGAGCTTTCAGCGCTTCCTGGCCCTGACAGAACCTCTAGTCGGCTTGATTAGGGTGGGCCCAGGCATACCCGGCACACCCCCGTGCGCACGCCTATGATCCTGCGTCAACCAGTCAACTGATCTGCACATGCGCAAGATTTTGGCCAGGTGCAGGAAGAGCAGGCGGGCGGAGTATTGGTTAGCTTCTGACATCGCAGAGGAGGGGCCAGTCATCAAAGAGCAAGGAGTGGGACTGGGAACTTGTGTAGAGGTAGACCTGGGCTCTTCAAGAAGATGGACCTGGTCTCTTCATGGAAGTGGGCCTGGGCTCCAGCAGCCTTTAATCACACCCCACGGGGTGCTTGGAAGGCTGATTAGCATATCACACAAACTTCATTTTCTGGTGACCAGAAACAACGATATCCCTAACAAAGATATAGTTGTGATGATGTTAAACTGACCTATCATGCATTGCCATTTGTTAGATATGTTTGAAAGAACTGATCGTTTTTTTTAAAAAGATTAATCAGTTAAAAACTAATGAAATCAACTTATCTTTTTAGATCAGCTGTAGACCAAAAGAACATGTAAACTGGTTCCCAATAAAAGTCATGTTGTCCTGGTTGTTTTTGTCTCCCAAAGGTATCTCTTACTCTTCCAGTCTACCCTGTTCTCCTCCTTAGAGATAACAGTACCTCTAGTGAACAGAAACTCTCCCTTGTGGGTTTTCTTTGTCATTTAGTAATTTATCACGTAGACACATTTTAGAAGAAGGTCAACAATGCAGATTTATGGATTTTGCATGACCGAGATCTTTATCTCTTTCTTTCCCACCACAGTTTCCTCTTTGGAACAAGGTTTATTACATCTTGTATTCTTTCTCCCATCAAATGAAATACTAGAAAAAGTGGAAGACACAACTGAATGCCATTGGGTTATATAGTCTATGTAGTTTTAGGCCGGGTTCACATCAGCATTGTGAACTCCGACAGTTTAATCCCATCACTGTATCCGGCGTACATGCCGGCCTTCAAAAATGCTACTTGCAATATTTTTTGTCTGCCCGAAAGTCGGCATACAGTATATGCCAGAAAGTTGCCAAGTGCACATTGTTAGCCGCTATGCCGAATACGGTGAACTCCGGCAGTCTGTTCCTGCACTGGAACAGATTGCTAGAGTTCACAGCGCAGATGTGAACCCAGCCTTAGACTCTGCCCATTATGTAGGTTACACCATAAGTAACGAGCAGCTTAAAATTTAAAGCAGAACATTGTAGACAATCTTCCTGATACACCCTCTACAGCACGGGTGTCAAACACAAGGCCCGCGGGCCGAATCCGGCCCGCCAGACCTCGTCATGTGGCCCGCGTAGCCGCCGCCGGCCTTCACCTTTTATTCTTGCTTTTTTTTTTTTTGGACACAAGAAAGCCGCCTCTTCAGCGCATGCGCGGCAGCCTACAAGCCAGAGAACGTCTGCCCTCTAGCGGCGCCGGACGTTCTACACAGGAAACCTCCACTTTCAGGGGTGTGGAATTCCTATCGCCCGACGCCCGGGACATGCAGTTCCGGGTGCCGGGCAAGTAGTTTGAACAGTTGTTTAGCCCTGTGCGGGCAAGTAGCAGGGACATGTCGGTTGGGCAGTAATAGGAGCGGTCATATGCTAGCCGCGAGCTGACCGCTCCTACATCTATGTGAGCCTGCCCCTGCATCGTGCATATAAGTACTGTACATATCACTTCCTGCAGGCGGCCCCCGCTCCTCCCGGCTCCTGTATCAAAGTCTCCGCCCACCTGCCAGCACAGGAGCGCACAGTAAGTCAGCACACCGTCTCCAGAGACTGAGTAATTGCAGGCCAAGATGGGAGAAGAGGAGTGAGAGACCCCACGGCCCCCTGCAGATGAGCGTTCCTCCCGGAGCCTGTCCACATCGCAGCTCCCGGCCTGACCTGCAAGCGCTGACTGGGGTCACATAGCATTATACTGATTTATGATGCTATGTAACCCTTACAGTTCTGGAATGTGTTGGATAACACTGATAGCATTATGTCAGTGTTATCCAACACATTCCAGAACTGTAAGGGTTACATAGCATCATAAATCAGTATAATGCTATGTAACCCCAGTCAGCGCTTGCAGGTCAGGCCGGGAGCTGCGATGTGGACAGGCTCCGGGAGGAACGCTCATCTGCAGGGGTGTCAGAAATAAAGGTTGTGCTGTCTGTCTTCTGAGGCTCTGGCCCTGCCTGCAATCTGCACTGCACGTGGCACTTGATAAACTATAATGTCTCCCTGTTGCCCCCATACAGTATAACGTCACCTTGGGGCTTCCCTAGTGCCCCATACAGTATAACGTCACCAAGCGGCTGCCCCCGCACAGTATAACCATAACGTCACCCTGTGGCCCCTGCCCCCATACAGTATACAACCGTATACATCCTACAGATACAACCGGCCCTTTGAGGGTGACCAAACTGCTGATGCGGCCCCCGATGAATTTGAGTTTGACACCCCTGCTCTACAGCATCCCCCTTGTCCTGCTATGGGGGGGTGTCCTCATCATATTATGTGATTTTCATCAACATCAACTCACATTACAGGAAAAGCAAGGGTAAGCAGGCACACTCTAATTTGGGTACAAATCAATAATTTATTAATATATTAATAATTGTATGATGGGTAAATATAGTGTTTTAATAGATAAGTGAAGATGTACTTGAAGGAGTAGTCTTCAATATAATAGTGGGTGATCACCACTCAGTAGTGAGTACCCTAAAAACAACAAGATTATATATCAAGAAAAAAAAATATATATATCAAGAAAAAAGCTGGAATAAAAATTCTAGAAAAAATGAGTCTGTAAAGTCTTTCAAAAACTGTTTTCCATATAATAGTGGCCACTGTTTAAAGGATAAAATTAATAAAATAGATGAAGGTATCCTGAATGATGAGGTAGTCCTTTGTAGAGGTTAAATCAGTTCTGAGCAGAGAATGATAACGCCTAATCCAGGATAAGTATTGCGCTATTTCAATATGTTTCACATAGAGTAGTAGGCATGTGTATATAGTTGTAATTCTTTAGGCAGTCTAAACAGTTGTTGTATTAGTATGCCAAGCTGTGGAGGGAAGCGGAGCTCTGTGCCTGAGTGCGGCGTCCCGCACTGTCTCTGGCTACAGAGATCACTTACCCTTCCTAGCGCTGGTTGTGTTTCGTCCTCCGGCGGTAGTCGGCAGTTCCTGGAAGGCTGTGTGGTCGATAGCGTCCCTCGTGTTGCCTAGGACGCTGGGGGCGTGGTTCGCGCATCTGGTGAGTGACGTCAGCGGTCCCGTGATCGCGATCCTATTCAGAGTTTGTTCTCCGTATTCCTCCTGCTCTGTTTCAGGGTGACAATTGGTACAATAATCCTCGGCTTAAACGCGTTTCGGGACGCAGTCCCTTCATCAGTAAGTGGAGGATTATGGTAGATGCTGTAGTATTTATAGGGCGGCGGTAATCAACTCCTTTATTGGCTGATTTTCTAAATGGGGTTGATGTGTTCAATTGATTACTTTTGTGCCCATCTTATTTGGCATGTTTAGTTTGTAAAGAGGTGAAAGTTGAAGTGATATAAATAATGAAATAAAGGTAAAACTTGAAGAATCACTAATATATATGCACATATATATGTGTTGCGTGTAAGGGTGAGAATAATATAAAAGCATAGATAGGGATGCTTGGTTGGGATCAGTCTCTCATCTAATGCAGTGATTATTTATAAATCAATTGAGTGTATGAGTGTTCTGATTTTGTCTGTGTTTTGTCTGTCTCATAGGTCAAACATCTTTATTTTAGTGATGTCAGGGAATAGCTTATTTGGTTAGATGTGTCTCATCTAGATATTTGTTCATTGGTAGTGTCTATGGTATTTATTCATAGATGTTATTAAATAGGTAAAGGACTTGTTTTAATTCGGGATATAAAATCAGTCTATTTTTTAATTTGATTATACAGTGGTCCTGGTATATCATACTGGTGAACATGTAGTGGTCCTGATGTTTCTTAGTTATAGGCACACAATGGGATGGGCCCATTACACTGCTGGTCCGTTGAGTAGAAGACCCAGCAGATATTTCGGGTTTATCATCCCATATGTACCAAAAACAGAGAAAAGAGCACAATATGAGCTCTAGCAAAGTACAGGATTGGGTATTTAGTATGAAAGGATGGTATGATTAATGATTTTTATGAATAGTTTTTTGTATCTTATGCAGTCTTGAAATTTTCTAATGTTTGTATTTATAATTTTCAGTATTCGTATATGTACAGAGCGTCATGGTTTTTCCTAATGGTTGACATATAATGGGAGGTATTCATTGCATCACTGGTCCGTAATATGATAGACCCAGAGATTACTTGGATTTACCTCCTTGTATATTTCAAAAGAGGGGGTGGGGAAGAGAGAATATGCATTTCTGGGTACGGCAACATGGAGGATAAAATCTGATTTAGATTAAGACATATACTGACCTACGAATCTAGTATGGGGTCAGTATGGTGGAGGCGTCCTAAATTTGGCGCATATGAGGCTTTGTAAATATGATGACAAGTTGAGTATGTTGAGGCTTGGGGTCCTAATAGGGGTTGATTTCTCCTTATAACTTTTTCTTTGTTTCATGTGTGTTGAGCTTTCACCTCTTTACAAACTAAACATGCCAAATAAGATGGGCATAAAAGTAATCAATTGAACACATCAACCCCATTTAGAAAATCAGCCAATAAAGGAGTTGATTACTGCCGCCCTATAAGTACTACAGCATCTACCATAATCCTCCACTTACTGATGAAGGGACTGCGTCCCGAAACGCGTTTAAGCAGCCGAGGATTATTGTACCAATCGTCACCCTGAAACAGAGCAGGAGGAATACGGAGAACAAACTCTGAAAAGATCGCGATCACGGGACCGCTGACGTCACTCACCAGATGCGCGAACCACGCCCCCAGCGTCCTAGGCAACACGAGGGACGCTATCGACCACACAGCCTTCCAGGAACTGCCGACTACCGCCGGAGGACGAAACACAACCAGCACTAGGAAGGGTAAGTGATCTCTGTAGCCAGAGACAGTGCGGGACGCCGCACTCAGGCACAGAGCTCCGCTTCCCTCCACAGCTTGGCATACTAATACAACAACTGTTTAGACTGCCTAAAGAATTACAACTATATACACATGCCTACTACTCTATGTGAAATATATTGAAATAGCGCAACACTTATCCTGGATTAGGCGTTATCATTCTCTGCTCAGAACTGATTTAACCTCTACAAAGGACTACCTCATCATTCAGGATACCTTCATCTATTTTATTAATTTTATCCTTTAAACAGTGGCCACTATTATATGGAAAACAGTTTTTGAAAGACTTTACGGACTCATTTTTTCTAGAATTTTTATTCCAGCTTTTTTCTTGATATATTTTTTATTATTTTTTTATTTTTTCCTTGATATATAATCTTGTTGTTTTTAGGGTACTCACTACTGAGTGGTGATCACCCACTATTATATTGAAGACTACTCCTTCAAGTACATCTTCACTAATCTATTAAAACACTATATTTACCCATCATACAATTATTAATATATTAATAAATTATTGATTTGTACCCAAATTAGAGTGTGCCTGCTTACCCTTGCTTTTCCTGTGATTATATGCTCCTGACTGGGTGAGTCAGATTAAGCAGTTCTGCACCTCTAACATTTGCCTAAGTGGTAGAGCCGTCTATCCTATCTATTTATCAACTCACATTAAGCTGTGTTTTGTAGGACACCATGGGTCCAATTGAGCCCAGTTCCCACTATAGTGCCATAATTTGGCCTAGCAGAGGATACTCATTGTGACCATGTGTGGGACTGGCCTTCCAGGAACTGCCTTTTGTGTCTCTGATTTATAGGGACTGTGTCCCTTTAAATGTATTTGTTATATTGTATTTAGTTTTGTATGTATATATCTATGGTATATATATTTGTATCTGAAATCAAGCATAAAATTGTATTTCATTTTTCAAGAGGACAGGTCAAAATCTCCTGCTCCTTGATTCAGACAAGTAGAAATAATCTCTTTTCTGCCGGTGCTTTTCTAGATTTAATTGTAACAATTAACACAGGGTTCTGGCGTCCAGCCCAGCCGGGCATACATCGGTGACATCAAATCGCTATTCTTCCATTGTAATTATGACAATTGGGACATAATCAGCCTCACTTTGTCTATTACTGTATCATGCAGATTCTTTTTTAGATGGAAATGAGTTCTACAAATGATGATGGAGATGTTGCTTTCTTCCTAGTGTAATCTCAGTAATTAAATATTTGCATTGCTTTTCATATTTGTAATTATATGCCAGACAATATTGTTTTATTTTTCACATCCACGAGAAAAAAAATTAACATTTTTTGCTTTTGGTGCACCGTGGTGAAATTGGTGGAATGTTGGCACATGTCACAGGTGTTGTGTTCATGGACTATATCCATACATAAATGACTAAGAAGCCTAGAAATATCCGTACAATCTAATTACACATAGCCAACAAACCCTACTAGGCCTTGTTAACTGCATTGAGATATTAAGTCCCCCTTTATGTTTCCCCATTATGTGTTCCCAAAACCTGCAACCCCTTTCCAGATGGGCATCAAAGATGTAGCTTCCATATTCAGGACTGGGCATGGTCTACTGCATTGGGATGTTAAGTCACTCTCTACGGCTTCCAGTATTTATTCATTTAACCTTCAACCCCTTTCCAAATGGTCGTCCAAGAAATTGGTTTTCCACTCAGGACTCTTGTCAAAATGTATATTTTCCTGGCAATAACAGGTGTTACCTCAGCTTTCTGAGGCAGAACCTATGGGCTATGGTGATTTTCGAGCGGTTTCCGAGCTGATTTCTGATCTTCCTTTATCCTGAATAAGGTGTTTCAAAGTATAAGTAAAATTCTAATAACAGTGTCAGATTCTTTCATAATCCGGTACCTACATAGATATTATGGTATACCCACAGAGTGATAGAATATAACATATAATGCTAAAAATCAGAACATCACACATAGTAGTGTCTAGAAATGAGCAAATTTCAAAAAAATTATATTCGCATAATTTTCCAAAAAGATTCGATTTGAATTTATTTGTGGCGAATCACGTTAAAAAACAGCCTGTATAGTGGTGTAGATAGAACACTGTGTCTTGCAGTAACACGCATAGTCACCCCCCAAAAGATGGAGCTCACCACTAGTGCTGTCAGTGGGATCCCGTGGGGCCAGACTAATTTATACACCAAAAAGAATAAATGTTCCCCCACTAATAAAGAACAATCAAATACCAAAAATAAATAAATGTATTAAATTATGCATAATCATGAACATATAAAAGCAGTCACAACAGCGGCATACATGTAAAGCAAAGAGGATGCATTGGTACTGCAGTAAATGGTTATATATATATTCAGTGAGTAACATTCATCTTAGCATAGCTTCCCAGTCTATCTCAGGATCACAAAATTTGTACAAAAATACATCTAAAGTGCATACATAGTGCAAGTTGCACTTTGCCTCTGCCCCTCCCCTGTGCAAGGCCTGGAACTTCTCTGTCTGACATACTGTTAGATCAAATAAGTAAATAAAAAGGAAATTAATACACGCCAAAAAGAGGCTTTAGAACATATAACTGCGGCCTTGAACAGCAAAAAATGTTTTTTTTGCCACTAATACACGCCAAAAAGGGCTGTAATTGTCTCATGTCACCAAACAATGGCTAATAAGCCCTTTTTCTTTTTCCCCACTAATACAAGCTGGGATTACAGAGGTATTGCAAACCTGAAATGAGCAGCTGTATAATGGCAATTTGGATCTGCAGTCAGTGCAGCAAGGTGTAATAGGATTGTTCCTATTACCCAGGCTGTAACCTCCCCTACTGAACCCTGTTCTGCTTCAATACTGTGGAATGATTCCTCCCTATCCTTTCCCTACACTTCTAATGCTCTTTCCCTGAACTTCTATTCAGCAAAATAAAAGTTTTCAAGTCTTTCCTAGCAGTGTCCCTAGCGCCTGCTAACGTCTCTCCCTGCACTAAGAACACTGGAAAATGGCTGATTCCAAGATGGCTAATTATAGGGCTATGACATCAGAGGGCTGGCTGGCTGGCTGCTGATTGGCTGCATGCATGGCATTGTGGGTGATCTCTCATTTCAGAGTTCTAACATCTCCTAACACGTGCACCAGCCATTTAGGAAAAAATGTGATTCGTTACCACAAACCGTGAAAAATTCGGATTCAGTGCGAATCAAATTTTTCCTGAAATTCGGATCGAATTCCACTTCATCAACTTTGATTCGCTCATCTAGAAATGTCATGCCAAAGGATGTATGTTATCTGGGAGAAATCTAGAATCAGCATCTGGTTCTTGATGGACAGTGGGATATTCATTGTTAAGTCCCTGGTGGTCAATGGTACAGTCTATATCCCAGTATCTGGTGGGCAGTAATACAGTCTATATCTGATTATCTAGTGGCCCCTGGTACAGTCTATTTCCCAGTAGCTGGTGGTCAGTGGTACAGTCTATATCCCAGTATCTGGTGGTCAGTGGTACAGTCTATATCCCAGTATCTGGTGGCCAGTTGTATGGTCTCTACATCCCAGTATCTGATGCCCAGTGAAACGATCTATATCCTAATATTAGATGACCAGTGGTACAGTCTTTAGCCCAATATCTGGTGGCCAGTGGATAGGGATGGCGTTGCAGTTCGCCCGGCGGTCGTTTCGCGGCGAACTTTGCTCGTTCTCGATTTGCCGAACATGCGAACATATGGCGATCTTCACATGCGCCATATTTTTTTGCATTGCGCCGAACTTTGACGATGATACATCCATCAGGTGGGACAGGACAGCCAATTGAGATGTTTCAGCACATGGACACACCCCCACCCTATAACAGAACCCCATTTGGAAGCCATTTTACATTCTATGTTTTGCCAGTGTAGGGAGAGGTTGCTAAGTGGAGCAGGGACAGACTGTTAGGAACACCAAACGCTAGCTAATAGGGCCACAAAAGTCCTTTCAAGGACTGTTATAGGTGTGCTATCGATAGGTGTGATATACTGAGGGGTGTAATATACTTATAATGTACTTTCTAACATAGAAAGTATATTATAGTGCATTTGCATTGTGCAGCAGTTGTGTGCGGTTCTGCTGCGATAGCGCAGCTATATAGAGGGACAAACGTTATTGGAAGAACTAATTGCAACTGGTGTGATATACCTGTAGCCCCCCCAAAAAATGATTCAGGGGTGTGATATACGCGCTTCCACAAAATACTGATTAATGGGATTGATATACCTGCTTCCACCAAATATTGATTGAGGCCTGCGATACACCTGCTTCCATAAAATACTGATTAAGGGGATTGATATACCTGCTTCCACCAAATACTGATTGAGGCCTATAATACACCTGCTTCCAGAAAATACTGATGTAGGTCTGCAATATACCTGATTCCGCAAAATATTGATTAAGGGGTTTGATATACCTCCTCCCACAAAATAATGATTGAGCGGTGTGATATACCTGCTTCCACCAAATATTGATTAAGGGGTTCTATATACCTGCTTCCACAAAATACAGATTGATGGGTGCGATATACCTGTTCCACCAAATATTGATTGAGGCCTGCGATACACCTGCTTCAACAAAATACTTATTGAGGGGTGAGATATACCTGCTTCCACCAAATATTGATTAAGGAGTTCTATATACCTGTTTCCACCAAATGCTGATTGAGGCTTGCGATACACCTGCTTCCAAAAAATACTGATTGAGGCCTGCGATACACCTGCTTCCACAAAATACTGATTGTGAGGTGCGAAATACCTGCTTCTGTAAAATACTGATTAAAAGCTTTGATATACCTGCTTCCACAAACTACAGATTGAGGGGTGCAATATACCTGCTTCCACCAACTATTGACTAAGGGGTTCTATATACCTGCTTCCACGAAATACTGATTGAGGGGTGCGATATACCTGTTTCCACAAAATATTTATTAAGGCCTGCGATACACCTGCTTCCACAAATTACTGATTGAGAATGCAGAATACCTGCTTCGACCAAATATTGATTAAGGGGTTCTATAAACCTGCTTCCACAAAATACTGATTAAGGGGTCTGATATACCAGCTTCCACCAAATACTGATTGAGGCCTGCGATATACCTGCTTCCACTTATACTGCTCTTCTCTAGGGACTTTGGCACAAGGTCATTTTGAAAATGACAGGCAGGAGAAGAGGCAGGCCATTCCGCAGGTGTGGTAGGGGTCAGGCAGGTGCACCAGGCTGGAGCCTAAGTGGAAAGCTGGAGAAGGTGCGTGCGATTACGCCAAAGAACGCACCAGAGTTGGTTGAGTGGCTCACTCAGCCTTCCACTTCTGCACCCTCCTTATCCTCCCTATCTGTACCCTCCTCACTCTCTACTGTATGCACCCCCAAAGACACCACCACCACCACCGTAGCCCCTCCACTCGAGTCAGAGGAATTATTTTCCCATCTATTCTCAGACATTACAGATACACAGCCATTCTTGGCATCGGATAAGGAAGGAGGTAGCAACGGCCGCCACCCAGCGGTCTGACAACAGTACCCAGATCAGCCCAAGAAAGGGTGGTCCCCGCTGTTGCTGCCTACTCCAAGATCTCTAATGTCAGTGGTGGTGAAGGTGACGATTATGACGTGTCGATGGAAGTCACGTGGGTGCCCACAAGAGAGGAAGGGGAGTTCAGACGGAGAGACGGAGCAGCAGATAGGAAGGAGAAGGAGGAGAAGCAGGCAGAGCTTGCAGAGCACCGGAGGCAAAAAGCAGACTGCAAATGTATCTGGAGCGAGTCATCCACCATGCACGGTCACATCTTGCGCTCCCAGGACACCGGCTCATGGCTCCGCAGTGTGGGCTTTTTTTAACGTGTCAGCTGCTGACAATAGTGTTGCCATTTGCAGCCTGTGCTGTCAATGCATAAGTCGCGGTAAGCCCAACACTCACCTAGGGATGACCACCTTAAGAAGGCACCTGACCTCCCATCACCGAGCCCGGTGGGAGCAATGCCGTCAGAACCCACAAAGCCACACTCCCGGTGCTCCACATCCTGCCTCTTCTCCTTCTCCTCTCTCCTCCCATTTGTCCTCCCCTCCACCTTCCACCATGCCATCGTCACGTTCATCTGGCAGAAGGCAGGCTTCCTTGGCCCAAATGTTCGAGTGTAAAAAGTTGATGACGCCGGATAACCCTCTTTCCCAACGGCTGACCACTGGCTTGATGGAACTGCTAGCACGCCAACTACTGCCATATAATCTGGTGGACTCGGAGGCCTTTAGAAAATTTGTGCCCATTGGCACACCGCAATGGAAAGTCCCCGGAAGGAAATATTTCTCCCAGAATGGCATCCCAGAGCTATATGGCCACATTCAGCAGCAAGTGAATATGTCTCTGGCACACAGTGTCGGTGCCAAGATATATCTGACCACAGACACGTGGTCTAGCAGACACAGGCAGGGAAAGTACATAACTTTTAATGCCCACTGAGTGAACCTTCTGATGACTGTCAAGCATGTAACCCGTGGCACCAGTGTGGATTTGGTGTTACCGCCACGGATTACATGCAGGCCTGCCTCTTTTTCTCCTTCTCCTACTCCATCCTCCGTCTCCTCCTCAGCTGACTGCTCGTTTTCCACTGCTACCGCCTCTTCCACTGCACACCCCAAGCTCCTCAGAACCTATTTGACGTGCCAGGTGAGACGTTGCCATGCTCTGCTGCAGCTCTTGTGCCTGGAAGCCAAGAGCCACACCGTTCCTGCATTGCTTTCAGCTCTGCGGTCACAGGCCGATAAGTGGCTAACCCCGCTCAATTTGACAGTTGGTAAAGTGGTGTGCAACAATGGTGCCAATCTGCTG
Organism: Bufo gargarizans; assembly: GCF_014858855.1. Taxonomy (NCBI): domain Eukaryota; kingdom Metazoa; phylum Chordata; class Amphibia; order Anura; family Bufonidae; genus Bufo; species Bufo gargarizans. Next base: position 252,117,003 of record NC_058082.1, on the reverse strand, counting down.
AGCGCACAGAAACAGGGCAAAATGACACACGTGCCGTGCATGGCACACGTCCTGAACTTAGTCATGCAGCGATTCATTGACAAATACCCCTGGGTCCAAGACGTCTTGCGGCAGGGCAGGAAAATCTCTGGCCATTTTAGAAGATCTTACACGGCCATGGCTTGCCTTGCTGACGTTCATTGGTGACACCACCTGCCTGTCAGACGTCTGAATTGTGACAGCCCGACGTGCTGGAACTCCACCTTGTATATGCTTGATAGGCTGCTCCAGCAGAAACGTGCTGTTAACGACTACCTGTACAAACTCTGCAGCAGGACAGGTTCTGGGGAGCTTGGTTTCTTTTCAGTGCACCAGTGGCTGCTTATGCGCAATGCATGCAGACTTCTGCGGTCATTTGATGAGATCACCAAACTTATCAGTCGCAGCCAGGGCACCATCTGTGACATCGTACCTTACGCCATTTTACCTTACGCAATGCTGAATGAATTCCCAGGGGGGCTACTCCATCTGAGACTAGTCAGCAGCAGTCTAAAGAGCACTCAGAGGAGGATGGTTGGCTGGAGGGAGGAGGAGGAGCAAGAAGATCCCTGGTGTTTGGTGATCCCTGGTGTTGTCTGTGGCTGGGGGAAGGAGACCAAGGACGACATTTTCCTGGGCGATTAGCAGGAGCCAGGGCGCTCCACCACTTCCAATTTAGTGAAAATGGAGGCCTTCATGCTCCAGTGTTTGAAGAGGAACCCCATATAAAAAGCATAAAGGGCAAGGACCTGAACTGAGTGGCAACGTACTTAGACCCCCGGTATAAACACAAAATGGCAGACATGTTACCAGCATCACAAAGGGCTGGCAGAATGCAGAATTTCCAGGCCTTGCTGCGAGAGATGCTGCATTCTGCTGTTGTGGGCGCTGGTAAAAGGAATTTCCACCCACAGCGAAACAGGTGCGGGTACCAATTCTTCCTGCTAGAAGTGGGTGGTTTGAAGATGTGTTGGTCACTTCAGATATGAGATCATTCTTGCAATCAACCCATTGACAGCCGCCCTCCAGATCCAGCCTCAGGGAACGCCTAAAGCGACAGGTGTCCGACTACATCGGGTTAAAGGCCGATGTGGAAGCTCTGAGAAGCAAGGAACCCCTGGACTACTGGGTGTGCAGGCTTGACCTGTGGCCAGAGCTGGCACAATTTGCCATGGAACTCTTGGCTTGCTCCTCGTTGAGTGTCCTGTCCGAAAGGACGTTCAGTGCAGCAGGGGGGGATCATGACCGATAAGCGCACTCGCCTAGCTCACGACAGTGTGGACTACCTCACATTTCTAAAAATGAATGAAGCATGGATCTCGGAGGAATTCAACACCTATGACGACCACATGTAATTGAATTTCCTCATGCCAGCCCACACATATCCGCCACCACTCAGTACAAAGTATGGTCCCTGTCTTATGTATATACAGCGTCATAAAAGGCCTTTTCTGTCAGGTGAATGCCAAATTTTGGGGGGCCTGTACTCCACTGGCATACAGTAAAAATTTTTGCCAGTGACCGCCTAATGTACCTCCAGCCACATAATCGAAAGTTCGTTTCTGTCAGGTGAATGCCTAATTTTTGGGGCCTGTACTGACCTACAGTAAAATTGTTATCCACTGACCGTCTAATATACCTCCAGCCACATAATCACTTGTTCTTTTCTGTCAGGTGAATGCCAAATTTTTGGGGCCTCTACTCCCGTGGCCTAAAACAAATTTTTTCTAGTCTCCAGCAGGGCACATTTTTGAGAGTTTACCTTTAAGACGCATAAAAATGGCCCCTAATTAAAATACATATTTTTTTGTGGGAATTTTTGCCATTGATCCCCCTCTGGTATGCCACTGTCTATGTTGTGGGACTATTTGTGCACTTCTAGTAAGTATTTGGTGGCTGCAAATATGGCCTGAAGGTTTTTAAGGTTCACCTGCCATTAAAGTGAATGGGGCCCGCCGCGAATGCGCGGTTCGCGAACATTTGATCGCAAACGCACGTTCGCGAAACTTCCCGGCCGATGTTCGTCCATCACTACCAGTGGACAATTCTTGGCCATGGTGGACTTGAATACAGGAGAAAGATAGATATTTCACCCAATTCCCCTATAAGGAGTAAGGAACTGTTTTTTTTGGAGACACATAGTGTGACATTGTTATAAGAGTGCCCTATAAATTTGGGGGCACTGAAATTGCCAACTGCCACCAATTCAAAGTACCCATCAAACTCATTTAAAGCATGTTCTGCTTGGAACAAGTCTATGTAGTGGCACATATGTAGCACAAGGTCTTATCTTGATTAGGGGAGAAATAAAAGGGTTTCTCTTAGAGATGTGTTGAATGAAAAGCTTGGTCCATATCTCTAGTTCATTACATTCCAGGAAATTGATTTACTATTCATCAGATTTCTGATTCTTTAGAAATGTCTGCATGTTAATTGAATCAGACTGACAGTAAGTGTAGAGTACAGTGTCTGATCATTAACTCAGTATTGTTCCTTCCGTTCCTTCCAAGACATGCACATCATGTGAAGAAGAAGACCCTGATCTGACACCACACAGGGGGCCCATAGGGTGTCTGAGATTGCCATTGTATTTCTGCCCCTCTTGATTATTTCCTCTCTGATGTAGCATTCTAAAAAACAGCTCTTGATTTTCCTTTATCTTCGATATCTGAAGAATCATTGTCCCATCTTCCTTATTTCCTTTCCTCAAGCACAAAATCATCTTCATTCAACAGTTGTATAACTAGGATTGTCTGCCTCTGAACAACCTTTGGGCTTCAACTTGATGGGCTCACTTTTATCATTATTTCTAGAGATTAATGAATTTCTCAAAAATTTGATTAGGTCGGTTTCCAAAAACGATTCGATTCAAATTAATTTGTGGTGAATTGCGTTAAAAAACAACTATTTCCTGGCAGAGAGCCTGTACAGTTGTGTAGAACACTGTGCTTTGCAGTAACACGCATAGTGAGTCTGCTGTGGTAGTGAAATAATACTGCGAGTCAGTATGACATGCAGATGACAGGCGTCACTCTTAGAATCACTGCGCACTTCACTTCTTTGGGCAGTTAAGGGCCAAAACTGAACAAATAACTGAAGTGTGAACTCAGTCTTACAGGTCAATGTTAGCATTAGGTATAAAGAACCGTGCAGAAGCCCAAGTTCCTACTATAGCGTGAAAGAGCGCACTTCTTATACACCGTTGTCAGCTGATTCCACATAGATGTCTACAGAACCTTTTCTAATAAACGGTTATGCAGCGACCGGGTCCGCAGGGGCAACACGTGAGGCTACGGTGGGCCGATGGGGGTAGTAGTAATTTGTACTTACGGTTAGCAGAGCCTCCCTGGGCTGGCGTGCAGTGAAGGGGAAGACAGCACTAAATCCTCTGGGGCACTCTCTAGTACGGGGATCACCAGCCAGATGGTAGTTGAGGTGCCCTTGATGGTATAGGTGTTTAGAGTGCTTTGAGGCTGGGTCCCCGGTTGTTCGAGACGCTAGCACTGTTAGGTGCAAAGGTTGATGAGGAGTCAGTTGTAGTAAAACAGTTGAACTTACTTGAATCACTTGTCTCAGAATAGTCAGTACAGTTCATTTATATGGCAAAGATGATAATCCAAATAATATCCACTGTAATCCTTGTAACAGGCTTGGCAATTGTAATTTGAGTTTTCTTCTCTCTATATCTGTCTATGCTTTGTCCACACTCTAGCACTCAGGTACTTAATATAATAACTCTTACTGGTCAGTAGCAATCCACAGGGCGGTCTCCCTAATGGCAGGCATCAGTCTTCTGCTCCATTCTTTGGAAAGGATGCTCACTGAATAATTATGGTCCACTATGTCCATAGAGGCATGTGGTAAAGGACAACTCACGCATATAGTCGTCTGGTTGTGTCCAGGTATAGTGATGGCCAGTTCGCAGTGTTCGCCAACGAACACATGCGATCTGCCATCTTTATTCCCAAGCCGAGCGATGCAGAGGTAAGTTCTTACCTGTGCCTGCGCTGCGAGCAGCTTTGAAACACATACGGTCACAGGGGAGCAGGCAGTCCCGAGAACAGCCCGATGAAGGCTGTTCTCGGAACGGCCTGCTCCCGGTGACCGCATGTGTTTCAGAGCGTCTTGCGGCGCAGGCACAGGTAAGGACTTACCTCTGCATCGCCGAACTTGGGAATAAAGATGGCAGATCGCATGTGTTCGTCGGCAAACACTGCGAACTGGCCATCACTGTCCAGGTACTTTTAGGTTCCTCCTGGTCACTGGTGGTTGTGAATTCCATTGGCTAATTTAGCTCTATCCTCCAATAGACCTCCCCAGATGGAGGAACCCGCATCTCCCTGAGGCCTAGGAAAAACACACTCCAGAGAAAGACAAAGTGTAAAGGCAACAAGTACTTAGCTTTAGAGAAGTATGGAGAAGCAGGAGATCCAATGCAACCAAGCTCTAGAAAATCCTAGCAGAAAGTATAAACCACATGGTTAGCAGTGTGAGGCGAACCTAAATAGAGCATCATTACTGATGACGAGCGGCACCTGAGAAGAGGTGAGATCCTGCCAAACAACAACATGCGAGAGGAAAACAGAGAGACCTGTCAGATAGCCTCACGTGCCGCAAGTCGATCTGATCTTCTCACCTCTCTCACAGGAGGGACCGTGACAGTCACACATGAGCTGCCACTGGCTAACATCAAAGTTACACAGGGAACTACCTCTGTCCGCCTGTATCATCAAGAAATCGTTTATGGCCATTCTCTGTTTGTATAGTCGGTCCAACATATGGAGGATGAAATTCCAACGGGTGAAAACGTCGCATATCAGCCTATGTTGAGGACGCCGTTCTGCCGCTGTAGCTCAAGGAGGGTGTGTTTGGCGGTATACGAGTGGCTGAAGTGCATGCAAAGTTTCCTGGCCATTTTTAGGATGTCTTGCAGATGGGTGGTATATTTCAGGAAACGCTTGACAACCAGATTGAATATGTGCGCCATGCAGCATGCATGGCTCAGCACTCCTTGATGCAGCACCGACACCATGTTCTTCCCATTGTCGATCACCATGGTTCCGATTTTGAGTTGTCGCAGAGAAAGCCAGGATTCGATTTCTTGATGAATGACACGGAGCAGTTCCTCCCCTGTTTGTCTCAGTTCGCCCAAGCAAACAAGGTGCAGAACAGCGTGACACTGCTGTGCCCTGCACATGTGGTATGCTGGAGGGGCATTGTGAATTGTCCCTGCATTGGAGGCTGAGGACAGGGTGGAGGATGAGGAGGCAGAGGCGGACATTTTCACCGGACCAATGGCATGAGAACGTGGAGGCGGAAGCGGCCTAAATGTTTCTTTATGTATGTCATGGTGCTCCTACCTGGATACCGCTGGACCCCAGGTTTTGGCTCTGAAGCAATAAATAGGGGCAATCATTGAGGGATAAAAGAATAACTTGAGTCCAGACCTTGAGATGAAGTTCAATGGCAGCTCTACTTGAGTAAACGTTTTTTTGAAACAGATTTCAGGCTTTGTCTTGGTTCCAGCAAGCTTTAGCATGAAACTGGCAAGCAGACTCCACTCTGCTATATCTGTTTCTCTCTGAATCTGCTGTACTAACAGGCTGGCTGTATAACTCAGCTTCTTCTGTATGCTGCACTTTACTTTGTAGTCTGACTCTAGCTTATGCCAGGGAACTTTCCTCCTGGCTCTTGAGGCTTCAAGCTTTGGCCTCCATGGCCAGCTTAAGGCACTCTGGCTGGTGTGGGCACGTCTAGCAGAGACGTGCCCCTGCACACCTTTCCCCTTACACCTTACATAACTTTAGAAATGCACAGTGTGGAGGACCTGAAATAAATGCATAAGATGATATGAGGTTAGAATAATAAAGACAGTAGCAAGATGCAGAAGTGGTAACATATATTGTCCTTGAACGTAGTTACAGCTCCACACGTCGTGCTGCCGTGCACTTTGGTAGACACCGACAGGCTAAAAGACTGGCCCACCTTCTGTTCTACATATGTGTTCTACATATGTGTGCAGGGCTGGTACTGCCTCTTTGGTAAAGAAATAATGGCTTGGGACTCTCCACCTCGGCTCAGCACAAGCCATCAGTTCTCTGAAAGGTGCAGAGTCCACCACTTGGAGAGGGAGGGACTGCAGTACCAGCAACTTGGCCAGGAGCACGTTTAGCTTTGGCACCATTGAATGAGTGCACGCATACTGTTGACTCTTGGCAATCGATTGCTGACGGAATGACTGACTAGGAGGAGGAGGAGCAGGAGCATCAGGACCAGCAGATGATGGGAAGGACAGACAGCTCCCTTCAGCTGAGGTGGTGGAGCCTTGACTGCCTGAAATCAGTGCGTGCTACTGGGTGATGCAGCGGTTTCTGCGGCAGGCTGGACCACCACATTGGAGCCACGGTTCTCCCAGGCCACTTTTTGGTGACACTGCATTGACGCAGTTGACGCAGGGCCATGGTGCCAACATTGGCACCCTGGCCATGCTTTACCTTCTGCCCACAGATTCGACAAATGGCCATATTCACCTCCCCCGTTGGCTTAACAAAAAACTGCAACACTGCCGAGTAGGTGATTTTACCCCCAACACTCCGCACTGACTGACTGCTACCGCCACTGCCTCAGTGAACCTCTGCACCACTACTTTCCGGGCCGGTAGGCTTCTGCAAAGCAGGTGGTCTACCCAGGGTATGTTTCGCTCCCAACCTCCCACTGCTGCCACCCTGCTGACTCCCGGCCACGCTACCGACTTGCTGGCTCTGCCACTTCCTCACGAGAAAGCTGCCACCCTCTTCTCCTGATGATGATGAAGCCCCTTCGTCACCCGGTTCCCAATTGCGATTGGCTACATCATCATCATCGAGTACTGTCTGCACATCACTGATGTCCTCCTTAACGGTCTCTGACAGCTTGCAACACCACTTCCCATGCCACTCTCCTCATCACTACATGCCCGCCTACCGGAGGAAGCGGCGGATGTCTCCTCCGGATCTTGGCTGGGCAATAGCTGCTGACTGTCCACTAGTAGCTCGTCCTCGCTGTATAGTGGAGCTGAGCCCATAGCATATAATACTTCTCTGGCTGAGGGAAAAGAAAAAAAGAGGTAGGTTGAGGACAGTTGAGGGCACAGGGCCTGATCCTGGGCCATACCAAGTAAGGGTTGTGTCTGACAAACCCACCGACTCTTGGCTGGGGGTGTCTGATGTCACTTGGGACGAAGTCAAAGATCGAGTCAACCATTCAAGAACCGCTTGGTTGCTGGTCAAGACACGACCGCTAGCTGACACTGTGAGCTCAGGCCTCTAGAAGAGACCCCTGCTGCCACGTCCCCTTACTCTGCTGCTAGGATAATAAGTACAAGAGTATTGATTCTGTGAGGAACAGACAAGAGGAGAACAAAGAAGTGTGAGGATGGTAGATTACAGGTAGGGATGCTCGTATCTGGAAAGCAGATGAGAGATGTCAGGAGGGGACAAATTGTGGATGGTCTTATATAGTATCTTGAATTGAATATGCTGGGCAATAGGGAGCCATTGAAGGGATTGGAGGATGAGAGAGGCAGAGGTGAAAATAGCGGAGAGGTGGATTAACTGGGCAGCAGGGTTGAGGATAGATTGTAGAGGAGCAAGAGTGCTAGATGGGAGGCCACAGAGGAGGATGTTGCTGTAGTCCAGGCGGGAGATGACAAGGGCATGCACTAGTATTTTAGTTGACTCTGAGAAAAGTATTTTAGTTAACTCCTGTAAAAAAAATGTATCCTGTTCATCCGTTATGCACATTTGGCATTTGTTTTAGCCATTTCCACCTGAGATCGGTTTTTAGACTGAAAAAAAAGTGCTTCATGTGGGATTTTTTTTCCATCTAAAAAAAAGGATCTCAGGTGGAAATGGCTAAAACAAATGCCAAATGTGCATAACGGATGAACAGGATACATTTTTTTACAGGATCTGTTTTTTGCAGGATCCGTTCTTTTACAGGATCTGTCTTTTTCTTTATTTTTCTGTTCTTCTGACGGATCAGAAGAATGAAAAAATAACAGTGATGTGAACTCTCCCTAAAGCCTCTTTCACTCGACTGTATGGCTTTTTCAGTGTTTTGCGGTCCGTTTTTCACGGATCTGTTGTTCTGTTTTTGTTTCTGTTGTGTTCCTGTTTTTGTTCTGTTTTTCCGTTCCGTTTTTCCATATGGCATATACAGTATACAGTAATTAAATTAGGCTGGGCATGACTCTATTTTCAATAGATGTTTCCACAAAAAACGGAACAGAAACCGAAGACATACGGATGCATTTCCTGTTTTTTTGCGGACTCATTGACTTGAATAGAGCCACGGAACGTGATTTGTGGGCAATAATATTCTATGTGTATAGAATTCTATGTGTATATCTATATTCTAAGATGTTCTATCTTTCAACGGAACGGAAAAACTGAAATACGGAAACGGAATGCATGCGCAGTACATTCCGTTTTTTTTTTACGGTTCCGTATATGGACCGTATACGGAACGCAAAAAATGGCCCGTAAACGGGGGGCGGGGGGGGGGGGGGGGGCAAACGGTCGTGTCAAAGAGGTCTAAGTATGTTTCCTTTCACTGGCCAGGCGGAGTGGGGGTGGAATTTGAAACAAGTCAATCCTGGACAATCCCTTTAACTGTAAAAACTGTATTGTAAAGAGCATTCTATAGTGACCAAATAAATTTTTGCCATAAAGTGCAGCAATCCAGAACGCTGCAAAGTAATGTTATACTTTAGAGCGATTCCTGCAAGCTTTCATCCCTAACATTGAGGCCAGCTTCACTCTAAATTTTAACGTTACATAAAAAGCTGCTAATCCTATAAGTGATGGGAAAATGTAGGAGTAAATGAATGAGCATCTTGGGAACGGATCCTTAAAGTGACACAGCAGATGTCAGCCCAGATGTTCATTAAGAAATGATTACGCTAAGCGCTTACGATAATAGGGAGAAGAACACACGAATGTGTAAGTCGTGAACTCCAGTTTGCTTTTCTTTCCTTTTTTTATTTTTTGTTAATTATTTTTTTGCTGTGATGTAGAGGAAGTAAAATATTGGGCTGTGTCGGATAGCTTAGAATGGTATGGAACATCCTGAGGACAACGGCGAGGTGGTGGGAACCCTCAGCAATGAAACCTCAGTGTCACAGTTGCAGATGGAAGCGAAAATATTGACTTCCTCTTGGGAAACACAAAACGGGATACTTAAGAAAATAAACAGCAAATAATAACAATAGATGCTGTATAAATACAAATATGTTCATATTAACCCCTTAGTGACCACCCATCCGTGTTTTTACGGCGATCACTAAGGGGCCTTAGGCTGGGCCGCCGCGTTTTTTCGGCGGCCCAGTCTAAGCGCTGCCGGGGCCCTACTCTAACAGCCCTGACCGGCAGAAATGCAGATCCGGGCTGTTTAAGCCTTTACATGCCGGGCGCAATGGCGCCCGCTGCATGTAAAGTGGTGACCGAGGGAGCGGACTCCCTCTGTCTCCCATCAGCACCCCGAAAATGCGATCGCGGGGTGCTGATGTTTTGTGAAGCTTACCTCGCTTCAGATCAGGGCCCCAAGTCTGTCTTCCGTTCTCTCCAGCAGGCTGTGCCTCTCTGGCGCAGCCTGCTGGTCAATCTTTGAATAGCATTGCTATTGAAATGTAATGCATTATAGAGATAATGCATTACATTTTAAAAGCAATTAAAATAGTGTATATTATAGTCCCCTGTATAAATAGAAAAAAAAAAAACTTTTATTAAATAAAAAAAATCCATAAAAAAAAAATGCTTTTTTTCCTTTAAAAATACACTTTTCAATGAAAAAAATTGCAAAAAGAAAATATCCCCCATATGTTTGGTATTGCCACGTCCGTAACGACCCGGAATACATAAATATTACATAAATTATCCCCTATGGTGAACGCCGTAAAAAAATAAATAAAAAAAGACAGAATTTCTCATTTATTTGTAGTTTCCACCGAAAAAAACATAATAACAAGCAATCAAAAAGCGATATTTACTCCTAAATGATACCAATGAAATATACAAGTTGTCCCTCAAAAATCAAGCTCTCACACAACTCCATAGATAAAGAAAAAAAAAGTTATGGGTCTTGTGAAATGGCAATGCAAAATCATTTTTTTGGTTAATAAAAGGGGTTTTAATGGAAAAAAAAAGTAGTAAAACTTAAAAAAAAGTATAAGTATTTAGTATCACTGTAATCGTACTGACCCAGAGAATAAAGATATTATGTTATTTGTACCGAAAAATTAACACCGTAAAATTAATAATGCAAAAACGCAGTGGCAGTATTGCTATTTTTCCCCATCTCCCTCCCAGAAAGAGTTAATAAAAGTTAATCAGAAAGTTACGTGTACCCCAAAATGGTGCCATTAAAAACTACAACTTGTCCCGTAAAAAACAAGCCCTCATAAAGCTATATAGACGAAAAAATAAAAAAGTTATAGCTCTTGTAACGAGACCATGAAAAAAGGAAGCAAAACGCTTGGTCATAAAGGCCCAAACAGGCTTGGTTACTAAGGGGTTAACGGGAAAGAGACCCATTTTATATATGTGTGTGTGTTTGGGGATTTGGTTTTACTGTCATTTCCAACCAAGAAGGAGTTGAGGCCCCCAATGTATATGCAGTACCTAAAACCTGGGGGTACTATTATTGTAAATGGTTTGCAATGCAAGGTAATTGTCATGGTCTTACCTTCTTACTGTTCTCCTTCGTTTGACATGTGCTGGCGGCCATCTTGGTTTCTGGGTTTCTTGTAGCCTCCCACCCTGCGGCTTCTCCTTCCCACTGGGAGGAGCTGGATGCCTAGCTCATATATATAGGAGGTCTGTGGCTTCAGTTCCTTGCTTGGTCCTCCTGTGTTCACATGCTTCTAAGACTGCTGCTGCTTCTGGTTCCTGATCCTGGCCTCGTCTGACTACCCCGTTGGTTCCTGATCCTGGCTTCGTCTGACTACCCTGCTGGTTCCTGATCCAGGCTTCGTCTGACTACCCTTCTAGTTCCTGACCCCTGTCTACGCAAGACCCTGCTTCGGTTTAGCCATCCGTTTGGACTTTTGCTTACAGCTTGATTTTCAATAAAGCCTTCTTATTTCCACTTATCTCTTGTTGTACGTCTGGTTCATGGTTCCATTGACATTAGGACCAAGCCATGAATTTTGACGGTACAGGGCCATCCTCGCTACCTACGCTGGTTGCCAGACTTGATCAGCAGGATCACCTGTTGGGTCGGTTCGCTGTGGCGTTGCAAACCCTGCTTGAACGCACGGCTCATTTCGCTTCCGTTGCCGATGGGTCGGTTGTCGCTCCTGGGCCCGCTCCTACTGCCGCTCCGGTTGTTGCGCCAGAGTCTACCCCGACACCTGTTGCTGCGCCTGCGGTGTCTCGGGGTATGACCGGTTCTGCCCCCCTTCCACAGCGCTTTGGGGGAGAGCCAACTCAGTGCCGAGGTTTCCTTAACCAGGTGGGCATTTATTTCGAGTTGCTGCCACATGCCTTTCCTACTGAGAGATCAAAGGTGGGCTTCTTGATCTCGCTGCTCTCGGACAAGGCCTTGGCCTGGGCCAGCCCTTTATGGGAGAACAACAATCCGGTGGTTGCCGAGTTTTCCGGTTTTGTTGCTTCTCTTCGGAAGGTATTCGATGTGCCGGCTCGTGCTGCCTCTGCTGCGAAGCTCCTTATGTCCATCAGACAGGGTTCACGATCCGTAGCTGAATACGCCATTGAGTTTCGTACCCTGGCAGCAGAGGTGGGCTGGAATAATGAGGCTCTGGTCGCTGCTTTCTCTCATGGTCTCTCGGATGCCTTGAAGGATGAGGTTGCAGCTAAGGACCTACCAGTGGAGCTCGAGTCTCTTATTTCTTTCCTGATTTTGATTGACACCAGACTCAGGGAGAGACCTTCCTTTAAGGAGAGCCTGCGGAGGTCTTCTAACAGATTGGCGCCTACGTTTGCTGTCCCACCCGTGCCTCCCTCTCCTCCCACGCCTCCTGGGGATGACTTGTCTGGGGGTGAACCCATGCAGCTGGGGTTTGCTCGCCTGTCCGAGGGGGAGAGGGTACTCCGGAGACGCGAGGGCCGATGCATGTACTGTGGTCTCGGTGGGCATTTTCGGTTGGCATGTCCGAACCGTCCGGGAAACGCTCGCACCTGAGATCCTGTCGGGGGCAGATCTTGGGTGGAGTCTCCTCGTCCCCGGTTTCCCGTGTTGACAAACCACTGATCACTGTTGTCCTCTCCTGGGTCGGGGGCTCGGTGACGACCCAGGCGTTGGTGGACTCTGGTGCTGGTGGTTTGTTCATTGATAGTGTGTTCGCTGCCGCCAATTCCATTCCTCTGCAGCCTCGAGGTTCCCCACTGGCTCTTGAGGCGATAGACGGCAGACCCCTTCTGCCGCCACACGTGACTCATGAGACCCTTCCAGTGGGGATAGCCATTGGTGCCGTTCACAGAGAGTCGGTCTGTCTCCAGGTGATTTCGTCTCCACACTACTCGGTGGTCTTGGGGTACCCCTGGCTCCAGAAGCATAATCCGACTTTCGATTGGAGATCGGCCGAGATCCTCTCGTGGTCACCGCAGTGTGGGGCTAGTTGCATCCATGGGCCTGTCAAGTTGCTGTGTACTTCCTCGGACTCTCTGTTGCCTCCTGAATACGAAGGAGTACCGGGATGTATTCGATAAGGTGCGCGCGGTTGCCCTACCTCCGCACCGCCCATACGATTGTGCCATAGAGTTACAATCTGGTGCCGTTCCTCCTCGTGGCAAAGTCTATCCACTGTCGGTAGCGGAGAATGAGGCCATGGAGGAGTACGTGAGGGAGGCGCTTTCACGCGGACACATTCGCAAATCCTCGTCCCCGGCAGGGGCTGGATTTTTCTTTGTGAAAAAGAAGGGCGGTGAGTTGAGGCCTTGCATCGATTACAGGGGTCTCAATCGCATCACGATCAAGAACGCTTACCCGATACCCTTGATTTCCGAGCTGTTCGATCGCCTCAAAGGGGCCACGGTCTTTACCAAACTCGACCTGAGGGCGGCATATAACCTGGTAAGGATCAAGGCGGGCGATGAGTGGAAGACCGCGTTTAACACCAGGACCGGTCATTATGAATCCTTGGTTATGCCCTTTGGGTTGTGCAATGCGCCCGCAGTCTTCCAGGAATTCATCAACGATGTTTTCCGTGACCTGTTGCAGCAGTGTGTGGTGGTCTATTTGGATGACATCTTGGTATATTCTGAATCCATGGAGGCCCACATTCTGGATGTCAGACGAGTGTTGCAACGGTTACGAGAGAACAGCTGTTCGGTAAGCTTGAGAAATGCGAATTTCACCGATCCCAGGTAACCTTCTTAGGTTACATCATTTCCGCTGAGGGGTTCTCCATGGATCCTGAGAAGGTTTCGGCTGTCTTACAGTGGCCCCAGCCCAGTGGTCTCCGTGCCCTGCAGCGCTTTTTGGGCTTCGCCAATTATTATCGGAAGTTCATCAGGGACTTTTCTATGCTAGCCAAGCCTCTCACGGATCTGACCAGGAAGGGCAGTAATTCCCAGGTCTGGCCGCTCGAGGCCATCCGAGCTTTTGAGGCTCTAAAGTCCGCCTTTGTGTCGGCTCCGATTCTGTCGCATCCCAACCCTGGGTTGCCTTTGTCCTCGAGGTGGACGCGTCTGAGACGGGAGTAGGCGCCCTTCTGTCTCAGCGTAGAACACCAGAGGGTCCTCTGCTTCCTTGTGGGTTTTACTCCCGGAAACTGTCTTCCGCGGAGTGCAACTATCAGATTGGTGACAGGGAGTTATTGGCCATCGTGCAGGCCCTTAAAGAATGGAGGCACTTGCTCGAGGGTTCGGTGGTTCCGGTTCTCATCCTGACGGACCACAAGAATCTGACCTACCTTTCTGAGGCCAAGAGATTGACACCACGTCAGGCCAGATGGGCTCTGTTCTTGTCACGTTTTAATTACGTGGTCTCCTACCTACCCGGTTCCAAGAACATCAGAGCGGATGCCTTATCACGGCAGTACTCCGAGCTGTCCGGGGAGGAGTCGATTCCGACTTCGGTCATACCTCCGAATCAGATCCTGGCCGCCATTCGCACCAGCCTGACCTCTCCCCTGGGTGAGCAGATTTTGGCGGCTCAATCTGGTGCTCCCTCTGGGAGACCCAACGGCAGGTGTTTTGTGCCTGAGGAGTTGCGCACTCGGTTGTTGCGAACCTACCATAACTCCAAGGCCGCGGGGCATCCTGGAAAGAATCAGCTGTCCTGGGCTGTTTCACGTCTGTTCTGGTGGCCTTCTCTACGTTCCGACATCGCCGCATATGTAGCGGCATGCTCCGTTTGTGCCCAGAGTAAGTCCCCTCGGCACCTTCCGTTGGGCCTTTTGCAACCCATAGCCACCGGGGAGCGCCCATGGTCACACCTGGGGATGGATTTCATTGTGGACCTCCCTGCATCCCGAGGCCATACGGTCATTCTCATGATTGTGGATCGGTTTTCCAAAATGTGCCACTGTGTTCCTCTCAAGAAGTTACCCTCTGCACAAGAGTTGGCCACGATTTTCGCCAGGGAGGTCTTCCGGTTGCACGGTTTGCCCAAGGAGATTGTGTCGGATCGGGGGAGTCAGTTTGTGTCCAGGTTCTGGCGCGCCTTTTGCTCCCAGTTGGGGATTCATCTCTCTTTCTCCTCGGCCTACCACCCTCAGTCCAATGGGGCCGCAGAACGATCCAATCAGGCCTTGGAGCAATTCCTTCGTTGCTATGTCTCCGATCACCAAGACAATTGGGTTGACCTCCTGCCTTGGGCTGAGTTTGCCAGGAACACGGCGGTGAACTCTTCCTCTGGGACGTCTCCCTTCATGGCCAATTATGGGTTCCAACCTGCCGTGTTACCGGAGGTATTCTCTCCCCAGGATATTCCGGCTGTGGAGGATCACCTTTCCGTCCTACGTGCTTCTTGGGTACAGATCCAGAGGTCCCTTGAGGTCTCTGCGCAGCGCCAGAGACTCCAGGCTGATCGCAGACGAGCGCCCGCTCCTTCCTACCAGGTCGGAGACCGCGTATGGTTGTCCACCCGCAACCTCAACCTTCGAGTGCCCACTCCCAAGCTGGCGCCTCGCTTTGTTGGTCCCTTCCGAGTGCTTCGCAGGGTAAACCCGGTAGCCTATGCCCTTGCGCTTCCTCCTGGCATGCGGATCTCCAACGTGTTTCATGTCTCCCTGTTGAAGCCATTGGTGTGTAATCGTTTCACTTCCTCGGTTCCTCGACCCGTCCGGTCCAAGTGGGCAATCGTGAGGAATATGAGGTGAGCAATATCCTGGACTCACGCCTGGTCCGCGGTCGGTTGCAGTTTTTGGTCCATTGGCGTGGTTATGGTCCAGAGGAGCGTTCCTGGGTTCCCTCCGCAGATGTCCATGCTCCTGCTTTGCTCCGAGCCTTCCACGCACGCTTCCCTCAGAAACCGTTCCTTACTCCGCGGAGGAGGGGCCCTTGAGGGGGAGGTACTGTCATGGTCTTACCTTCTTACTGTTCTCCTTCGTTTGACATGTGCTGGCGGCCATCTTGGTTTCTGGGTTTCTTGTAGCCTCCCACCCTGCGGCTTCTCCTTCCCACTGGGAGGAGCTGGATGCCTAGCTCATATATATAGGAGGTCTGTAGGCTTCAGTTCCTTGCTTGGTCCTCCTGTGTTCACATGCTTCTAAGACTGCTGCTGCTTCTGGTTCCTGATCCTGGCCTCGTCTGACTACCCCGTTGGTTCCTGATCCTGGCTTCGTCTGACTACCCTGCTGGTTCCTGATCCAGGCTTCGTCTGACTACCCTTCTAGTTCCTGACCCCTGTCTACGCAAGACCCTGCTTCGGTTTAGCCATCCGTTTGGACTTTTGCTTACAGCTTGATTTTCAATAAAGCCTTCTTATTTCCACTTATCTCTTGTTGTACGTCTGGTTCATGGTTCCTTGACAGTAATGTGATGTCATGCTATACTTATTCTTCACCAGCAGATTAAGTACGGTTGGGACATACCATTTCATTCCTCCCCTCTTGGTAGGAGTAGGCTGGTCAAATTTTCATGCCAAGATAGGGACAGAGCTAGTTTGGAGAGTAGGAAAGAGGAGCGGGTGGGCCTTCAATCTAGCTCCCACTCCTCCAGGCTGTGAGGACCCCAGAGGAAGCTCATTTAGGAGGAGCGCTGACCCAGAGAGCCTGCAGGGTCCCAGGCTACAGAAGATCTGTAAGCAGAGTGATCAAGCAACCAAGCCATACAGTCTCAGCTGTAAGGTGAGGGGAAACACATTAAGACACCTCCACCACAGTCCAGGACAGGCATAGCTAGAAGCCTGTCTCATACAGTGGAGCCCTACATCCACAGATGCCAAAGTACAGCCATAGGGAAGGTATTCAGGAGAGAGACATTGTCAGTTAGCATACTTCTGAGTGTCATCTTCTGCCATGGCTTCATGGAGTACACAGCGATGCAACATCTCATCAGGTCCACTACCACTCGCATCTTCTGCATCGGCTACTCGGGGGCTCGCTACAAATATTTAAAGCGACTCTCCAATTCAAGAAAAAACATTTCTGGGAAACAAAAAGAATGGTTATCTGGTGACCTCTTTTTCATTTTTTCAGCTGCAGATTCACCCATTCCTAGGCTCTTTTGCTGTCAAAGATGGCGCTTTGACGCACACTGTGAATTTGGTTATCCAAGACAAGAAGGGCACCAAGTAAGCGTTCTGTTAATTCCCCTGTTTAAGTGAGTTTTTTCTTGAACTGGAGTTTCACTTTAAACTAAAATATCACATTGTTTTAGTCAGGTTTTTATGGAAAACTTTTATTTTTATTTTTGCAACTATCCACCAAAAAATCTTGACATATTGCATTTTAGAATATATAAAAAAATGCCCAACCAGCGAGGGTAAATGAATCACGCTCGCTAGCTACCACAGTTGTGGATATGTATAGAAGAGGAGGTAGCGTTTAATAAGACTTAACGTTTAATAAGTTTACAAGTAAAATATATGGACAAACACATAAATCAAAAAAGTGTGCACACCAAATACGTGTCACAAACAACAAACATATAAATAGTCACAATAGGCAACCACAAAACTATGGTTAAACCCATGTGAAAAGGGTAACACTGTATCCCACCGCAGGTATAAATTCCACAGAAATATAAAAATATATAAACGGGAACAGTCTTACCAGTGGGTGACGCTCATCTGGGTATGGTGGCACAATCCCAAGAGTCAGTGTTACCTGATGGAGCAGCGTCCAAGCGAGGATCACTGTCCCTAAACACCCCTGCCAGGCCTATAGAGCCCTATGACCCGGCTAGGGGTCGCACGACCGGGAGCTGATCCTACAGTGATGGACTCCCAAAATGACCCTAACTAGGGGTACACAGTAAATAAATTTACGGTCGTGCGCAAGATCCCTACGCGTTTCGTCAATTAATTAGAGTCCCAGACTCATCAGGGGATCAGGGGACAGCATGGGAGGGAGTGTATCCTCATCGGCTGATGTCACATACAGACAATCCCCATGCTAATGGAAAAGATGTTGCAGCAATGACCTAGAACTAAAGAGGGGACCTAGTAAGGGCTACTGAGCAGCGTGTCGCTAATGTGAAACAGGCCCTATTCCCAGATAATGGGGGTCCCTTGGTCCTGGTCAATGCAAAAAGAGGGGGCAACGTATGGCGCTTCCCTGTGCACGTGTGGCGGCAGTCGGCTTGTATCGCCGTCCACACTTTAAATGTGCGTCCTAATGCGCGCTAGCCCCGCCCCCCTGGGGCGTGGATACATGTGACATCACCATCACATGATCGGCCTAACCAGGGGGGGGCGTGTATGGGGGCGCGGCTAGCCCTGACGTGCTGATGATGCCGTGTTGGGAGCGGCTACATGGCACGTCACTAAAAAGGGGCGGTTACTCCAGCAGGAGTGTGCGCAGCCCATCGGGCAGAAGAGAGGACTTAAAAGGCTGGGTAATACCTACAAGCGGCAGCAGATCTTAAGATAGGTTGAGGTTAGAGGTCTGTTATACACAATATATATATGAGAATAGATGAAAGCTGGCAGAACCGCCGATCTGACAGCAGTAGATAAGTACATCAAAAGTATACAGGCAGAGAAGAAGCATTAAATTACTTCATCCACAGCATGAAGGATTATGTGCAAAGACGGTATAACAAAGACATATTGACCAGATGCTGTGTTGTATAGTGAGCATAGAGGGGGGGGAAAAAAGTATATATATATATATCAATTAGATAAAGCATCCAAAACTCAGCTGTTCATTGAGTCCATTGGGGCTTGGGGTATTTAATTTGTATATCCACCAGGTCTCCCTCTGAAGGATGCGTTTATCCCAGTCCCCTCCCCTAGGGGGTCTGGTGATTACTTCAATGCCCTTAAATTTAAGGACACTTCTCTGACCTTGGTGGCACTCGTTTACATGTCTTGCCACTGATGTGTCCCTTTTATTACGGATATCGTTCAAGTGTTCCCCAATACGGCGGCAAAACTCTCTCTTTGTTTTGCCGACGTATTGGGTACCACACTCACATGTGATTTGGTACACCAATCCAGACGTACGGCAATTAATGAAGCCATTTATGTGATGATTGTACCTATTGTCACGATCAGAAAAAAGCTTACCAGTTTGTATAACGTTGCAAAAGCTGCAACTGCCACACCTATAGCAGCCCTTCACAGCACCACCCAGCCAAGTCTTCTGGCTTGAAGCCCCTACGAAGTGGCTATGCACCAAGCGGTCTCTCAGGTTCCTACCCCTCCTATAAGTAATGGATGGGTAGGGCATGAGTGCGTCCCCCAAATCCGGGTCCATTAGGAGGGTCTCCCAATGTTTCGCTATAATGCTTCGGACTTGACCAGCAGCCGTATCAAATGTACCAATCACTTTCATGGTGTTTGCGGTTTTTCTCTCTGGGTGATTGGTGCCATGGAGCAAGTCAATACGTTCTCGAGCCAGTGCTTTCTGGAAGGCAATACGCAGAACCTTATCTGGATAGCCCCGTTCACGGAACCTTCTGCGTAGGTCGCCTGCCTGTTTGATAAATTCTGTATCGTTTGAGCAATTACGTCTAAGACGCAGATATTGCCCAGTGGGGATGCCCCTTTTAAGGGGACCTGGATGGTTGCTCTCCCACTTTAATAAAGAGTTGGTGGATGTCGGCTTACGATAAACGCAGGTCTCTATTTGCCCCGACACACCTTTATGGATTGAGATGTCCAAAAATGGCAGATGGTCCTTTTCAATAACTGACGTAAACCGCAGATTTATCTGGTTATTATTAAGGCCAGTCACAAATTCCTTAAATGACCGTTCAGGTCCGCTCCAGATGACAAAAATGTCATCTATGAAGCGTGACCACATTACCACGTTATTGAGGCCGATCATGGGGGGGTCACTGAACACCATGGTTTCCTCCCACCAGCCCAGGAGCAGATTTGCGTACGATGGCGCACAAGAACTGCCCATCGCAGTACCCCTGAGCTGGTGGAAGTACGTGCCATTAAAAAGAAAACAGTTACGTGTTAGTACGAACTGAAGGAGTTCAATGATGAGGTCGTTATGGCTCAAGAACTGTTGGCCCCTTGCTCTCAAAAAATGACTGATGGCTGAGATACCTGCTTCATGGGGTATTGAGGAGTATAGGGCCTCTACATCAATTGATGCGAGGAACCAATTGTCCTCAATTGAGATGCCCTCAAGTTTAGTCAGAAGGTCACTGGTGTCCCTGATGTAGGAAGGGAGACTTTCGACAAATGGTCTTAGCAGTTGATCTATATAGATTCCACAATTTTGTGATAAACTACCTACCCCAGACACAATGGGGCGCCCTTTCAAGGTTGACACCCCCTTGTGTATCTTGGGTAGGCAGTAAAATGTAGCCATCACTGGAAATAGAGGATATAGAAAATCAAACTCATTCTGGCTAATAAGATGGTCAAGTTTTGCTTTCAACAGAATCTCATAGAGCTCTGATCTGTATTGCGTGGTGAGATCCATAGGAATAGATTCATAATTACTCCCATCTTTCAAGATAGTGAGACACATGGAACGATATGCAGAGGTGTCCATCACTACCACATTGCCGCCCTTGTCGGATGGCTTGATGGTGATGGACAACTCTTTTTCCAGATCGCCAATTGCCCTCCTCTCCTCCTGACTACAGTTATGTTTAAAAGGAGATGGTTCAAGCATAGTTAAATCAGCGATCGTATGTTTGAGGAACACGTCTATACAGGAGACTTCCCCCTGTGGTGGCATTCTGGAACTTTTGTTTTTTAATTCTGTAAAGGGACCAAATCCTTTATTTGATAGTGGTTCAGAGTCAAGGTTGTAAAGAGTTTTTACATCCTCCAAGATCTCGACCGGGATGCCAAGCTCGCGACTTTCCTTTTTTTGTTGGATTTTAAAATGTTTGTGCCATCTAAGTCTACGTGCAAACAGGTGGAGATCTTTAATCCAATTGAATGTTTCGAAATTGGAGGTGGGGACAAATGATAGTCCACGGCCGAGTAGTGAAATTTCGGCAGGGGATAGGGGTCTCGATGATAAATTAATCACCTGATTATTTGTGGCCGGTGTTATTATACTGTCGGCCCCTGTGTGTTCCGGTTCCGGAGGGGGTAGTGGGATCCCTGTTCTAAAAAACCCTGTTGGTTGGCTTGGTTACGCGTATAGCGTCCACGTCTACCTCGGGACCGACGTCCACCCCTCCCTCTGCCCCGAAAGTTCCCCTGTTTCTCCCTATCACTATCTGAGGCTTCCGTCTCTGTTGAAGATAAGTCGGAACCCCTATCTTTCCTAGGGTCAGAGTTGTCCAAGAATAAATATGCCCTGTTGTCCTTAAAGTCCTGAAGGTCCCTTGCAAACTGGCGATGTTTCCGTTCCTTTAAGTGGAACTGATATCGCTCAACAGTATTCTGCAATTGTGTCTCTTTTTCAGTAAATTCCTGCTCACTGGAGAATTTTTTAGTTATTTCAATCTGATCCTGGAGTTTTTTATCTATTGATTCCAATGTGGTCTTCTCCTCATCAAGTAAGAGCTGCATGAGCCTCAAGGAGCTATTGGTTGCCTCCCTTTCCCATTTTTTCATGAGTGCTGGGCTCCTACAGCGCTTAGCCAGTGTAAGGGTGATTCGAAGACCCCTTGGCACTATGCCTTGCTTAATGTAGTACTCAAGGCCCTGGATTTCCCACCAGGATGAGATCTGCTCCTTAAATAGTTTAGTCAGTTCATTAAATGCCCCTATAAACGTGGGGGTATATTTCTTTTGTATGAATGTGCGTTCCGAAAAGACCTCTTTAGCCTCAGACAGCCATTGATTTTTGTCTAATCCCGCTGTAAGGAAGCCAGCCATGTCCCTCACAGAGTCAGAATATATAAAAAAATGCCCAACCAGCGAGGGTAAATGAATCACGCTCGCTAGCTACCACAGTTATGGATATGTATAGAAGAGGAGGTAGCGTTTAATAAGACTTAACGTTTAATAAGTTTACAAGTAAAATATATGGACAAACACATAAATCAAAAAAGTGTGCACACCAAATACGTGTCACAAACAACAAACATATAAATAGTCACAATAGGCAACCACAAAACTATGGTTAAACCCATGTGAAAAGGGTAACACTGTACCCCACCGCAGGTATAAATTCCACAGAAATATAAAATATATAAACGGGAACAGTCTTACCAGTGGGTGACGCTCATCTGGGTATGGTGGCACAATCCCAAGAGTCAGTGTTACCTGATGGAGCAGCGTCCAAGCGAGGATCACTGTCCCTAAACACCCCTGCCAGGCCTATAGAGCCCTATGACCCGGCTAGGGGTCGCACGACCGGGAGCTGATCCTACAGTGATGGACTCCCAAAATGACCCTAACTAGGGGTACACAGTAAATAAATTTACGGTCGTGCGCAAGATCCCTACGCGTTTCGTCAATTAATTAGAGTCCCAGACTCATCAGGGGATCAGGGGACAGCATGGGAGGGAGTGTATCCTCATCGGCTGATGTCACATACAGACAATCCCCATGCTAATGGAAAAGATGTTGCAGCAATGACCTAGAACTAAAGAGGGGACCTAGTAAGGGCTACTGAGCAGCGTGTCGCTAATGTGAAACAGGCCCTATTCCCAGATAATGGGGGTCCCTTGGTCCTGGTCAATGCAAAAAGAGGGGGCAACGTATGGCGCTTCCCTGTGCACGTGTGGCGGCAGTCGGCTTGTATCGCCGTCCACACTTTAAATGTGCGTCCTAATGCGCGCTAGCCCCGCCCCCCTGGGGCGTGGATACATGTGACATCACCATCACATGATCGGCCTAACCAGGGGGGGGCGTGTATGGGGGCGCGGCTAGCCCTGACGTGCTGATGATGCCGTGTTGGGAGCGGCTACATGGCACGTCACTAAAAAGGGGCGGTTACTCCAGCAGGAGTGTGCGCAGCCCATCGGGCAGAAGAGAGGACTTAAAAGGCTGGGTAATACCTACAAGCGGCAGCAGATCTTAAGATAGGTTGAGGTTAGAGGTCTGTTATACACAATATATATATGAGAATAGATGAAAGCTGGCAGAACCGCCAATCTGACAGCAGTAGATAAGTACATCAAAAGTATACAGGCAGAGAAGAAGCATTAAATTACTTCATCCACAGCATGAAGGATTATGTGCAAAGACGGTATAACAAAGACATATTGACCAGATGCTGTGTTGTATAGTGAGCATAGAGGGGGGGAAAAAACGTATTGACTTGCTCCATGGCACCAATCACCCAGAGAGAAAAACCGCAAACACCATGAGAGTGATTGGTACATTTGATACGGCTGCTGGTCAAGTCCGAAGCATTATAGCGAAACATTGGGAGACCCTCCTAATGGACCCGGATTTGGGGGACGCACTCATGCCCTACCCATCCATTACTTATAGGAGGGGTAGGAACCTGAGAGACCGCTTGGTGCATAGCCACTTCGTAGGGGCTTCAAGCCAGAAGACTTGGCTGGGTGGTGCTGTGAAGGGCTGCTATAGGTGTGGCAGTTGCAGCTTTTGCAACGTTATACAAACTGGTAAGCTTTTTTCTGATCGTGACAATAGGTACAATCATCACATAAATGGCTTCATTAATTGCCGTACGTCTGGATTGGTGTACCAAATCACATGTGAGTGTGGTACCCAATACGTCGGCAAAACAAAGAGAGAGTTTCGCCGCCGTATTGGGGAACACTTGAACGATATCCGTAATAAAAGGGACACATCAGTGGCAAGACATGTAAACGAGTGCCATCAAGGTCAGAGAAGTGTCCTTAAATTTAAGGGCATTGAAGTAATCACCAGACCCCCTAGGGGAGGGGACTGGGATAAACGCATCCTTCAGAGGGAGACCTGGTGGATATACAAATTAAATACCCCCAGCCCCAATGGACTCAATGAACAGCTGAGTTTTGGATGCTTTATCTAATTGATATATATATACTTTTTTCCCCCCCTCTATGCTCACTATACAACACAGCATCTGGTCAATATGTCTTTGTTATACCGTCTTTGCACATAATCCTTCATGCTGTGGATGAAGTAATTTAATGCTTCTTCTCTGCCTGTATACTTTTGATGTACTTATCTACTGCTGTCAGATCGGCGGTTCTGCCAGCTTTCATCTATTCTCATATATATATTGTGTATAACAGACCTCTAACCTCAACCTATCTTAAGATCTGCTGCCGCTTGTAGGTATTACCCAGCCTTTTAAGTCCTCTCTTCTGCCCGATGGGCTGCGCACACTCCTGCTGGAGTAACCGCCCCTTTTTAGTGACGTGCCATGTAGCCGCTCCCAACACGGCATCATCAGCACGTCAGGGCTAGCCGCGCCCCCATACACGCCCCCCCCTGGTTAGGCCGATCATGTGATGGTGATGTCACATGTATCCACGCCCCAGGGGGGCGGGGCTAGCGCGCATTAGGACGCACATTTAAAGTGTGGACGGCGATACAAGCCGACTGCCGCCACACGTGCACAGGGAAGCGCCATACGTTGCCCCCTCTTTTTGCATTGACCAGGACCAAGGGACCCCCATTATCTGGGAATAGGGCCTGTTTCACATTAGCGACACGCTGCTCAGTAGCCCTTACTAGGTCCCCTCTTTAGTTCTAGGTCATTGCTGCAACATCTTTTCCATTAGCATGGGGATTGTCTGTATGTGACATCAGCCGATGAGGATACACTCCCTCCCATGCTGTCCCCTGATCCCCTGATGAGTCTGGGACTCTAATTAATTGACGAAACGCGTAGGGATCTTGCGCACGACCGTAAATTTATTTACTGTGTACCCCTAGTTAGGGTCATTTTGGGAGTCCATCACTGTAGGATCAGCTCCCGGTCGTGCGACCCCTAGCCGGGTCATAGGGCTCTATAGGCCTGGCAGGGGTGTTTAGGGACAGTGATCCTCGCTTGGACGCTGCTCCATCAGGTAACACTGACTCTTGGGATTGTGCCACCATACCCAGATGAGCGTCACCCACTGGTAAGACTGTTCCCGTTTATATATTTTTATATTTCTGTGGAATTTATACCTGCGGTGGGATACAGTGTTACCCTTTTCACATGGGTTTAACCATAGTTTTGTGGTTGCCTATTGTGACTATTTATATGTTTGTTGTTTGTGACACGTATTTGGTGTGCACACTTTTTTGATTTATGTGTTTGTCCATATATTTTACTTGTAAACTTATTAAACGTTAAGTCTTATTAAACGCTACCTCCTCTTCTATACATATTGCATTTTAGGTTGAGATTTCTTGTTTTCTGCAGAACTTGTCAGCTTTGCTGTATAGACTTGGACAGCATTATCAGAGTCATCTCATTATCATTGAAGGATGGGCAAGTTAATGACAGCTACCATACTGCTGGAGGCCTAGAGAAGGCAGAATAGTAACACTTTACAGTAGACACACAGATAGGGCTCTGTATGCCGCTACTCTGTCACTTTCTACTCTATTTGGATGGGACAAAGCACATGCTGTACCGTCTATATTCATAATTCACCAACATTGTGCGCCAACAGGGATCTTCTTTAAAGTAATAATTAAATATTTGCAACATTTACAGAACAGAACTTATTTCTCTCAATCCCCTATAGTGACACCCCATCCTGATCTGCTTGCCAGTTTGACCACAAGGGGTTAACATATGTGCCCAGCTGACCAGCAGCATGCATTTAGGGTTGCCATCTTTCCCAACAGAAAATGCTGGCCAATGTTACACTGATAAAAGGAGGCATGGTTTAATATAGGGTCTTATTTGGCACAAAAGGTTTGATCATATTTTGAAGTTTTGTGCCTTTTTTGTATTAAATAAAACGTACTATTTTTTTCCCTGTTGGGGGCACCTCTACAGGTAAAACTCGAAAAATTTGAATATCGTGCAAAGTTTATTTATTTCAGTAATGCAAATTAAAAGGTGAAACTAATATATGAGACTCATTACATGGAAAGCGAGATATCTCAAGCCTTTATTTGATATAATTTGGATGATTATGGCTTACAGCTTATGGAACTCCAAAGTCACAATCTCGGGTCCCCTTTGCTCAGGGGGTATGGATTAATTAGCTGACTAGAGTCTGACACTTTGAGCCTAGAATATTGGACCTTTTCACAAAATTCTAATTTTAAGATGCATTAATGCAATTCCTTTTAAGTTGCGTTACTGAAATAAATGGACTTTTGCACAATATTCAAATTTTTGGAGTTTCACCTGTATGTATTTAACATTTATTAAGTCTCTATTTTAGAATTGTCTCTGCTGTACTGGAATCTACAGATTTATCTCTACATATACTAGGACATTGTATGATAGATACATACTGATGATCGATCCTGAGGATAAAGCATATTCTACCCCTTCAACTTTTCATCTGTCCTGGCGATTGAGCACAGTACTAAATGGTTGCGACTTAAGCAGGGTAGAGATGTAGCAGAGCTGAACGTTTGAATCTCAATATGTTATTTTTCATTTTCCATAGGATTGCTGGTAAATTTTCCTGTTTACCGATCATAGTGATCCAATCCAGTGACAGATTCAGCTCTGCTACATCTGTATTTGGGTGATTATTTCCCTTTACTTTCTGTATATTTTTCTCCTTTTTTTTTACCTCCCAAGATGAAATCAAGTCACATAATCTTAAATTAAATAGCCGACCGCTAGACCAACTTCTGGAATTGCGGCTAACACAATCATATGAAGAACAAACATATGTTCTAGTTAAAATCAAATCCTTCACAACGGAACATATTTATTTGTTGGCGCCCGCCGGGAAGAACACAACATTTTGCTGTGCATTTAATGACACTTGTAACTACCGGTCAGAAAACAGACAGCATATGCTGGAAGTCATGAAACAGTCTGGTCTAATGTCCTCAGGCCACGTGCAGAAAGTCAAGGAGTTCTATTAATAGATGAAAATCCAAAAAAGCACAGCCTGGTCTTCTTAATTGTTGTCCTACCAACATAAATGTTTTTGTTTATTTAAAAAAAGAAAAAGCTTTTAAAATGTGAGTGCAAAAAAAAATTAAAAAATCTGGGAACATCAATAGCTCTACAACTTTAATGAAAATATGCGTTTGCGGTATTTACCTGGAGTGACCCTTTAATTGCTAGCAGTCCAGATGAGTGTTACCAGTTGGGGGGGTGTCACGGCACAGTCTAAAACTAGTCATGACGTGGGCCGATGATTCCAGACCATTTTTAAAACCATCACACAAATGGACAAGACGTTACGTCTTGTTTCTCTTAGGCTATTTATATGGGAGTAACCAACCATATGGACTATAAAAGGAAACCCGCGGCACTCCAATTTCTTCAATGATTTCTTATGTTTATTCCACCAAATTCACAACGTTTCGACCTACTGGTCTTTATCAAGCTCAGTCTTATACAGCATATGTACACATATATATAGTCTTCAGAGTGCTACCATTGGTTCATGCTAGCTCCTCCTATTACCTTTAGTGCCTCCCCGTTTACATAAAAACATCCTATATCCAATAATCAACATCCCCATATGCAATTCAAGTAATGAATTCTGCTTCTTACCCCATTCACAGGCATAGGAATCCGTCCATTGCGCATACCTCGCGCTTTTTTCCATCTTGTGTTTTTGGCGTCTTCATTAACACAATGCGCATGCGTTGTGACGTCATTCATGGCGTCTTCTTTCCCATGTAATCTGTCATTTCCTTTTTTCTTTGTTTTAACTCCTTTAGGACCTGCGGATCACATGACTGGGTCACATGACCCTATCACCTGACCCAAAGGGGGCGTTATCCCGATGCGCTTCTGCTCTTCTTCTGCTTTCCCCGATCATGTGCTTACGCCGATCACATGATCTGAGGTTTCAACAAACATCTTACAATTAGTAAAGACGTAGTTTAGTCGGACCCTACTTAAAAGACAACAAATCTATTGATACGATCTATTATGTATGGCAAATATATTTCGTATCTTTATGGAGGATTCCATTATTCAATATTATTATAGACATATCCCACGGGTGCTGTATAACTCCCAGGCTGGACAATAGATTGTACATCTTACACCCCACAATTAAGCCGAGTCTTTTTTAACCCCAATCATTTATTGAGCATATCTCTACTATTATCATCCTTAGTTTCTGTTAATGAAGACGCCAGAAACACAAGATGGAAAAAAGCGCGAGGTATGCTCAATGGATGGATCCCTATGCCTGTGAATGGGGTAAGAAGCAGAATTCATTACTTGAATTGCATATAGGGATGTTGATTATTGGATATAGGATGTTTTTATGTAAACGGGGAGGCACTAAAGGTGATAGAAGGAGCTAGTATGAACCAATGGTAGCACTCTGAAGACTATTTATATACAGACGTGGACAAAATTGTTGGTACCCTTTGGTCAATGAAAGAAAAAGTCACAATGGTCACAGAAATAACTTTAATCTGACAAAAGTAATAATAAATTAAAATTCTATAAATGTTAACCAATGAAAGTCAGACATTGTTTTTCAACCATGCTTCAACAGAATTATGTAGAAAAATAAACTCATGAAACAGGCATGGACAAAAATGATGGTACCCCTAACTTAATATTTTGTTGCGCAACCTTTTGAGGCAATCACTGCAATCAAACGCTTCCTGTAACTGTCAATGAGACATCTGCACCTCTCAGCAGGTATTTTGGCCCACTCCTCATGAGCAAACTGCTCCAGTTGTGTCCGGTTTGAAGGGTGCCTTTTCCAGACTGCATGTTTCAGCTCCTTCCAAAGATGCTCAATAGGATTGAGGTCAGGGCTCATAGAAGGCCACTTTAGAATAGTCCAATTTTTTCCTCTTAGCCATTCTTGGGTGTTTTTAGCGGTGTGTTTTGGGTCATTGTCCTGTTGCAAGACCCATGACCTGCGACTGAGACCAAGCTTTCTGACACTGGCTAGTACATTTCTCTCTAGAATTCCTTGATAGTCTTGAGATTTCATTGTACCCTGCACAGATTCAAGACACCCTGTGCCAGACGCAGCAAAGCAGCCCCAGAACATAACAGAGCCTCCTCCATGTTTCACAGTAGGGACAGTGTTCTTTTCTTGATATGCTTCATTTTTTCGTCTGTGAACATACAGCTGATGTG
The DNA here is from genome assembly GCF_014858855.1 of Bufo gargarizans. NCBI lineage: Eukaryota > Metazoa > Chordata > Amphibia > Anura > Bufonidae > Bufo > Bufo gargarizans. The sequence goes on along the minus strand of NC_058082.1, from coordinate 252,088,292 downwards.
CCTTGGCAAAAACTTCGATTTTTGTCTCATCTGTCCACAGGACATTCTCCCAGAAGCTTTGTGGCTTGTCAACATGTAGTTTGGCATATTCCAGTCTTGCTTTTTTATGATTCGTTTTCAACAATGGTGTCCTCCTTGGTCGTCTCCCATGTAGTCCACTTTGGCTCAAACAACGACGGATGGTGCGATCTGACACTGATGTTCCTTGAGCATGAAGTTCACCTTGAATCTCTTTAGAAGTCTTTCTAGGCTCTTTTGTTACCATTCGGATTATCCGTCTCTTAGATTTGTCATCAATTTTCCTCCTGCGGCCACGTCCAGGGAGGTTGGCTACAGTCCCATGGATCTTAAACTTATGAATAATATGTGCAACTGTACTCACAGGAACATCTAGTTGCTTGGAGATGGTCTTATAGCCTTTACCTTTAACATGCTTGTCTATAATTTTCTTTCTGATCTCTTGAGACAGCTCTTTCCTTTGCTTCCTCTGGTCCATGTCGAGTGTGGTACACACCATATCACCAAACAACACAGTGATTACCTGGAGCCATATATATAGGCCCAATGGCTGATTACAAGGTTGTAGACACCTGTGATGCTAATTAGTGGACACACCTTGAATTAACATGTCCCTTTGGTCACATTATGTTCTGTGTTTTCTAGGGGTACCATCATTTTTGTCCATGCCTGTTTCATGAGTTTATTTTTTTACATAATTCTGTTGAAGCATGGTTGAAAAACAATGTCTGACTTTCATTGGTTAACATTTATAGAATTTTAATTTATTATTACTTTTGTCAGATTAAAGTTATTTCTGTGACCATTGTGACTTTTTCTTTCATTGACCAAAGGGTACCAACAATTTTGTCCACGTCTGTATGTACATGTGCTGTATAAGACTGAGCTTGATAAAGACCAGTAGGTCGAAACGTTGTGAATTTGGTGGAATAAACAAAAGAAAACATTGAAGAAATTGGAGTGCCGCGGTTTCCTTTTATAGTCCTGATAACTAAGGGGTTCAAGGCCAGAACTCATCACTTCAGGCACCGCCACGGAATGGAATGACTGCTACAAGTCAGTGAGTAGTGCTGTCTTATCTTCAATCTATGTACTACAAGCTATGGCCTGAAGACGTGCACACATAACCCAGCGCTTGAAGTATAATAGAAAGTGCTGTGGAAGTGGTAATTAAGATATGGAGCCACCAAAGAGTTTTTTGTATACGAGTGAACAGATTACATTTATCCTACAGGAAATGGTAAAATGAGAATAAGCAAAGTATCAGCACAGAGTTACATCTCTCCACATTAAGAGAGTATTATAAAGTGGACCGTATACCAAGGGGATTGAGGACTCATCTCAGACCTATCCTTTTCCCTAACAATACTGAATTTTTAACTAAGTTTACATTCTTGGCGGATAGATTCTCCATGGATATGATGTTATTAAACATGGAGTTTTTACAGAAAGAACAGATAGAGATACAGAAGAGAAAGGAGGAGTATGAGACACAACTACGGGGAATGTTGAGTGCTCAAGAACTGACAACACTTAAAGAACAAATGGAGTCAGAAATGTACAAGTTTAGAGAAATGATGCAGGTCACAAAAAGACAGAAATGGAACAGAGATCAAGATAACTATAAGAAAGGGGATATATATAAAATGATACCCACATATAGGAATAGAAATTCCAGAAATGGACGACGACAGAAACAACCGAGAACAAACGGCATTCGTGCTAATTTTACAGACACAGAATCTTCGGGAGAACATAGCGAGGAACAAGTTTTTTTAGGAAGAACAGAAAAAGGAATACAAGGAGAGGTGGACGAAAACACCAACGACGATGCAAGGAATATAAGGGGAGACAGTACCAGAGTGACACGCTCAAAGAAACCACCAGAATAACACAAATGGGCGAAATATGGACACTGTGGTGGTAAATATATCATCATATGAACTTTCAGAAGAAGAGTTATGCCTTTTGAGTAAGGGACGTAATTTCTGCCTTAACACAGAAACAGATTGGTTTCAGGTAGAAATCGATCTACACAATTTTTTTAGACGTTTAAAGTTGAAAATACATTTTGGTGAGCAACACCCTAAACCTGATGGGATTAGAAATATGAGGGAGGACAGACTTAGTCTTAGTGACATGGGTCTGTTCATAAAAAGTGATTTCCTACCCCCTATAAATCACAAAGCTGTTGACACATATATCTCATTGGTCAAAACAGAAATAGAGAAGTTAAGAAAAATACCAAAATTTACCCAGGAAGCCAACTTAACAAAGGGAGAAAAGGTAGCTCTGTTTAAATTAAAAAATAGAAAATAAATTACTATAAAAAGAGCAGACAAAAGAGGTGCAACAGTGGTGTTAGACACAGTTAGATACAGGGAGGAGATCCAGAAACAAATACAGGACACAGAGGTATATAAACCCCTCAGTAAGGATCCTAAATGGAATATAATACGTCAGATTAGACTATTGGCAGACGTTTGCTAATGCGTTTGCAAATGATCTAATCGATAAAAAATTGCATGCCTATCTGATACCATTAAATCCAGTCACTCCGATACTATATGTTCTCCCAAAAAAATCCCAAAAATCTAGAGAACACCCTGGGGTGCCCAATAGTATCAGGTATTATTTCTGTCTTTTCTAATGCAGCTATCTTCCTAGACAGAATGCTAAGATCATTTCACCACAGAAGCTAGGTCATATGTATGTGACAACAGATTTTTTATCCAGACTGCAGGACATGGGATATACTGAAGGTGAGTGGCTCGTGTCATTTGCTGTGACGAGCCTCTACACCAGCATTGACCATGAACTAGGCCTGGAAGCTGTAAAATGGGCACTAGAAGATCCAAATATACAGAGAAACTCAAGGAGTTCTAATATCACTATTGGAGGTACTACTGACTAAAAATTACTTTTCTCTTTGATGAGGTGTTCTATGAACAGCATCGGGGTACGGCAATGGGCTCAAATGTAGCCCTGACATATGCAAAGTGTCTACATGTCTTTTGTTGAAGAACATCATATATACCCAACCACCCTTTATGCAAATGCATAGGGGGTGGTTGAGGTATATAGCTGATGTATTTCTGATCTGGAGAGGAACATTACCAGAATTGCAGGAATTCCATGACCAGATAAACCTTATTCATACTCAATTGAAATTTACTAATGTAGTGTCTGAAGTATCCCTCCAGTTCTTAGACACAAGGTCTATGTAAAAGAAGGGAAACTGGAAACTGATCTCTATGTGAAGACAACAGATCGCAATAATTGATGGCGATTCGAGAGTGCACATCCAAGGGGAATGATTGAATCATTGCCCTACAGCCAGTTCTTACGTACTAAACGGATAGTATAAGACAGTAAAAAAGTAGAAGGCCAAATGGTTGCAATGGGGAAGAAATTTAGAGATAGAAGTTACCCTCAGAAATTGATAGATCGACTCTTAGTAAGAGCTAAAAATAGTAATAGGGAACAACTGTTAGAAATAACAAATAAAGAAATAAAAGAGAAAACAAATAGAATACCATTTGTATCTACTTATACAGGGATGAGTGGGAAAAATAGCAGGAATACTAAGGAAGAACTGGAGAATACTTTCTCAAACCTTCCCACAGATAAAAGAATTCCAACTACCCCCATTAATGTCATATGAAAGGGTTAGAAGTTTGGGAGATGATCTGGTAAAAACAGATACAAGAGGGAGAGATAAACAAGAGGGAAGGAAGGGCTGTTTCCCATGCTTGGGCTGCTGCAATTGTGGCAGCCTAATCAGGGGAGACTCATTCTGTCATCCCAGAACCAGAAAAAAATATGCTATTCAAGACCACTATACCTGTCATTCACAATTTGTCATCTATATCTTGCAGTGCCCGTGTGGCCTCCTCTATGTACACAGGCCTGCAAGAGTAGAATTAATCAACACAGATACACAATCCGTAAATTACTGGCCAAGACACAGGAACAACAGGAAACAACAGAAGAGATCAAATTACCAGTACCAGAGCATTTTATAAAAATGTAAACATAATATCTCACAGCTGAGATTCAGGATTATTGATGGGGTTCCACCATTAATAAGAGGAGGAGATAGAGAAAAATCGCTGAAAAAGAAGGAGTTGAGATGGATTTTTAAGCTAGATACACTAGAACCAAAAGGCTTAAATAGGGAGTTTAAAGTAGGCACTCTGTCCTAACTACCAGTAGGATACAGTATTATAAAATAATGAAGTTAAAGTGCCCGGCATAGCCGTGATGTATATGTTAATATATGAATTTTTAAAGTATATTTATATCCTATTCTCTACCCACAGAACAAATTGGAATGCTCCACGAACAGACAGTTGGGATCAGGTTCCAAGATAAAAACGGAGCATACCTTGCGCTGAACATCCAGAGGAAAGAGGGACGCTAAAGTAAAATGATGTATGGCGTGGCAATCTCACTGGTACAGTATACCCCAGGTTTTGACAGATTATAGACATACGATGTATTCCTGAAAAGATTGTTCAATAGAGACCTCAAAATCACTTAGAGATGCATATCTATATATTTTGTCCTAAAAATTAAACGAGCTAGGGGTGGGATTCTACAACTAGAGTCTTAGATGATATAGGGCTAAAATTTGTTTTATGGGTGGCATTATTAACTGGAAGGTGACCTACCACCTAATATGGTATATAAAAGTGTACCCCAAAAGAAGGGGGACGGGTCACCTAGGTCTTATTGACCACCTACAGAAATATAGAAACATAGAATGTGTCGGCAGATAAGAACCATTTGGCCCATCTAGTCTGCCCAATATACTGAATACTATGAATAGCCCCTGACTCTATCTTATATGGAGGATGGCCTTATGCCTATCCCATGCATGCTTAAAGATCCTTTAATTGGCCTGAATAAGATTAGGCTTCAGGTGTTGAAAACCCCGTAAGCTGATGATAGAATGACGTCCGTATAAGCTCTGGTAGAGGGGCCCATTTGGACTCTGTAGTCCAGAACTGAGGATGATAATAGTAGAGATATGCTTAGTGAATGATTGGGGTTAAAAAAGACTCGGCTTAATTGTGGGGTGTAAGATGTACGATCTATTGTCCAGCCTGGGAGTTATACAGCACCCGTGGGATATGTCTATGATAATATTGAATAATGGAATCCTCCATAAAGATATGAAATATTTTTGCCATACATAATAGATCGTATCAATAGATTTGTTGTCTTTTAAGTAGGGTCCGACTAAACTACGTATTTACTAATTGTAAGATGTTTGTTGAAACCTCAGATCATGTGATCGGCGTATGCACATGATCGGGGAAAGCAGAAGAAGAGCAGAAGCGCATCGGGGTGACGCCCCCTTTGGGTCAGGTGATAGGGTCATGTGACCTAGTCATGTGATCCGCAGGTCCTAAAGGAGTTAAGACAAAGAAAAAAGGAAATGACAGATCACATGGGAAAGAAGACGTCATGAATGACGTCACAACGCATGCGCATTGTGTTAATGAAGACGCCAGAAACACAAGAAGGAAAAAAGCGAGAGGTATGCTCAACGGACGGATCCCTATGCCTGTGAATGGGGTAAGAAGCAGAATTCATTACTTGGATTGCATATGGGGATGTTGATTATTGGATATAGGATGTTTTTATGTAAAGGGAGAGGCACTAAAGTTAATAGGAGGAGCTAGCATGAACCAATGGTAGCACTCTGAAGACTATATAATATGTGTACATATGCTGTATAAGACTGAGCTTGATAAAGACCAGTAGATCGAAACTTTGTGAATTTGGTGGAATAAACATAAGAAAACATTGAAGAAATTGGAGTGCCGTAGTTTCCTTTTATAGTACTGATAACGAAGGGGTTCAAGGCCAGAACTCATCACTGCAGGCACCGCCACGGAATGGAAGGACTGCTACAAGTCAGTGAGTAGTGCTGTCTTATCTTTAATTTATGTAACCAACCATATGTACATATGTTTTATATGCTCCTGAAGAAGGATGTCCTTATTATAATCCCTGAAACGCGCCAACTTTCTTCCTAATAAATACTCCCTGCCTTCACTTGGAGTCCTCTGATCCATCCTAAGAAGGACAGGGTATATAACAACCTACAAGCGACCTCGGCGAGGGAGGTAAAGATGCAAGTGTCTTGACCCCCCTACTTGGTGAAGTAAATACCACCGATTGTCCTATAATACTTAATGGTATAATGCTGCCGATTTGATTACCTGTTATAAGGGATGGCTCTCTCTCAGGGGTTCGCAATCACAGACTTCTCCTCGGACAAAGGAGTTCAAGTCCAAATGGTGCTTTATTTTGGCCCTTCAGCACCAGCACACACATAACCCAGAAAAATAAACACCTGCCCGTCTAGGCACTACCTAATACATATACCGTCTCTACCTCACCTATAGAGCGCACTTCACAGAGTATCAGGTTCTGACACTCAGCCGTTCAGCTCACCAAAAAGTCCAGGGGAGAGATCTGGCTTCAGTAAGCCCAACGGTCTAGCAGTCCACGTGGCTGTGACCACACAAGCCTCTCAGGCTTCTTTCTCTGTAGGGTCACTCCCCCCCCCCAGACTCATGCACAGAGGGTTGATTAACCCAGCTGGCCTCACCTGGGGCCAGGGGGCCTGTAATAGGGGTGTGGACTGGAAGACTCCCACTACCAACCTGTCTCCCAGTCCAAAGAAATCCAGCCCATGCAACTTTAAATAAAAAACAGCTCCAGCAACTATGCCTTGCTGAAGCCATACCATTTCTGGATTTCAATTCTCACCCAGCTAAACTGAAAAACTAGGTGAGATACCCCCCCCCCACCCCCACCACCATACTTCTACCATGCACTCTACACTGTACTCATTACCACATAATCTCCCCCCCCATCTTCTCCAGACCGTACGGTAGGCATTTATCCACATCATACCATGCCCTCTGGAAGATGTGGCCAGTGTCAATTTTTTTCCTTTATTCTGCCACACCCAGGCCAGCAGAGCTCGGTTTGTCACAAACACAGATTTTCTACCCAGTAGATAATATCTAATGGACTCCAGTGCCCATCTAATGGCCAGACACTCTCGTTCTACTCTTTTACGAGCGATGATGATACACTCTCGCACTTTTTGACTCTAGTGTTCATGCTCCCTTTGTTTCTTTATCAACAGATAGCATCTCTATTTTTTCTTTAGTGCTATATTTTCATTTTCGACACATGCCTGTATTGAGCATGCAATATTCGCATATTACGCGATCATTACCTTGCTGATTTTCGTGTAAAAACAAAAAGTAGAATATAACGAATATACAAATTCACGACTATATGACGAATATTCTACAAAATATTTGCGAAATATCACGAATTCGAATATCACACCTGCCACTCATCACTAATCCCTAGCAACCAATTGGAAAGTTGCCTACCCCTTACTATATAAGAACCTCCCCAGCAGCCATTGTCTGCAGTATTATGCAGATCTGAGAGAGAGAGAGCAGTGACATTGCTGTGTTCTGTGCTTTCCTGTGTCATTACATTAGATAGTTAGTTATCTTATATACGTATATAATACAGATAGTTAGATAGTTAGTGTAGGTTAGATAGTGATATAATGTAGCTGATAGGTTCTGCCGTCCATACATACATGCTACAGACATAGTGCTGTGATGTCACAACAATACTCAGTGTACCAATCAGTAATATGTAGTCAGACCAGCTAAAATGTGAAGTTTCATGTATTGCGCCAAAATATGCGCATCATTAGTGCCGATTTCACAATCGCTAATATATTGGCGCACTCTATCTGCATATAAAGCTATTGTAATGTTCTGCCGTGCCGACCATTTTCTCCAGTCTCAGGAAACTTCTAGCAGCTTGAAAAATGTAGCAAAAATGACCCACGCCTGTATTTCACACGCATTACGCGAATATTACATTGCCGATTTTTTACGTTTAAGAAAATCTTGTAAAATTTGTGAATTTGAAAATCTATGATGATTATTCTACCAAATATTTGCGAAATATCGCAAATTCGAATATTGCCCCTGCCTCTCATCACTATTTTATTTATCATTTCCTTATCCTTTTATGTGGTGTCTATTATATTATACTAGTACTAGACAACCGCTTTTTACATCTTCTAGCACTCTACCACATCAACTTGTCATGTTTTCTTTTGTTGGTGTTGACTGACGCCCTACATCTACCCAGTGTCAGACTGTGAAGGGACATGCCTCCATCCCCACACCGATGCTTCCTAGGGCCAGGTGGGCTCCTGACTGATTGCAGTTGGGGTGCGCTTGATGTTAATGTTTTGTATGGTTCCATGGCATTGCCTGTAGGTGCTGTGGCCGGCGTATAGTGTTGGAGTCAGTGCCTAGGCCAGATGTTGAAAATAAAAGTCTCTCTAAGGTGCAGAATTGGAGTTGTAGTACATCCAAATATAGTTCCAAATAATTCATAGTGTAAAAATCCCAGTCAGTGATGTATAAGTATAGGTCAGGGAGGGGGTTGTAGTACTGCTTCCTCTCTATCTTCTCAAAATATCTCTCTGCAGAATCTATTATTCATGCAATGGTAGTCATCATACCCAGCTGAGGGCTACAGGATTAAGATACTGTGAGCCAGACAATGTCCAAAAGTGAAGGGTGTTTTGGTAATATCCCTCACTTCCCCCACCTGACTGTATTTTTAGTCCACGTTCAACTCGCATTTTTTTTGTGGATCACACACAGACCCATTCATTTCAATGGGACCGCACCTGTATGTCCGTACAGCGACCCTACCGCTTTGCAGAAAAGAATAGGCATTGTTACAATGGGGCCCGCGAAAAAGTGCGGGATGCTCCATATTATGTGGATCAGCGATTGTGGACCTCGAAACAGATACGGTCGTGTTACTAGACCCTTAAAGAGAAAATACCTTACTGGTTGACTCCACTGCTCAACCTTGCAAATTCTGGACCTTCTCGGTTCTTACTTTTCTCTGTGTCTTTCTGAAGTACTTTTGGATAGCAATGACTTTCTTGTTCAGAGATGATGATTCTCTGGAGACCAGACCTATTTCTCTGAGGAGTGAGCACCAGGGGCATAGCTATAAGGGAAGCAGGGGAAGCGGATACTTTGGGGCCCTGACCCAGAAGAGGCCCATCCAGGAGGAGGAGGACTAAAAGATTTGGTCAGGGCCCCCTCAACAGTATTACACAATGAAATTATATACAGTGACAGTATAGACAGTGTAGAAAACGGATGGAACAGCTGCCGGGCCTGGTCTGAGAGAGCAATCTTTACTAGCCACAGGAAAGGGGTTGCAAAAAAATTACTGGGGGAGTGGGGCCCCATTCATAAATTTGCCGTGGGGCCCAGTCATTCTAGCTACGCCATTGGTGAGCACATGTACCTTCCTCTTGCTTCCTCCACTAGCACACTACTAACTGACTGACTGAGCTAATGGAAGACCAAAGTCCCTCCTATAACTTCTTGCTAAGTCTGGATTGTTAACCCCCACTGATCCATACAGTGATATGCTAGTGCATTACATTGCATTTACATATCAAATAACATTACATAACCTTACCTAATGAGAACAGTTTGCAAATACCCTATTCTGGGATGCTGCAATTGCATCAAGATTCTGTATTTGGAATAGTAAATCTCTCCCATTGTTCTTTTTTTATTTTTTTCATTTTGCGTCAAAACTGCATTAAAAACAGAATATGTAAAACCAGACTTAGGGCTCATGCACATGAACGTATTTTCTTTCCGTGTCCATTCCGTTTTGTTTGCTGACCGTATGTTTGCTGAACGTATCATTTCAATGGTTCCGCAAAAAATAAAACAAAGGTTACTACGTGTGCATTCCGTAGTTACTACGTTGCGGATCTGTTTTTTTTGAGAACCGCAAAATACATACTGTGGTCATGTGCATGAGGCCTCAGGCTTTTGTCATGCATTTTTTTTTCTTTGCTGTGTTTTTTTGTTGGATTTAATAATAGGATTGACTTTCTTTCTTAACACTTTAAGACCATTGTAATACACTCACTATTAGTCCTCCTGCACACAAACATGTGCTGCCCGTTGCTGTATTGCAGACCACATTTGCGGATCTGAAATACACGGACGCCGTTCCGTGGGAATTCCCCATCACGGATGCTGACCCATTCACTTCAATGGGTCCGCAAATCCGGAAATGCGGAATGATGTGGAATGTAAACACGGAACGGAACCCTACGGAAGCACTACGGAGTGCTTCCGTGGGGTTTCGTCCCGTACTTCCGTTCCGCAAAAAGATGGAACATGTCCTATCTTTTTGCGAAATGGGCGGATCGCGGACCCATTAAAGTGAATGGGTCTGTGATCCGCTGCGGCTGCCCCATGGTCGGTGTTCGTGCATTGCGGCCAGCACGACCACTGGGCGCACACGTCCGTGTGAAGGAGGCCTAAGCACAGTTTGCTGCATTAATGGCATGGAGCGCCATTTGTCATGTTAATAAAATCTGCAGGCTATTTTGATATATAGTAAGCCTTAGGGTCACTGCGTCTGGAATAGGGTTCAACATAAGATTAGTTAAAAAAAATGCTAAAGAGAAATGAGAAAAATCTTTCAGCAAAGTGAAATAAATTGATTTCAAGAGAATGCAGAGAATGTCGTACAGTTTTAATTTATAAATAGAATAAAATAATTTTGTAGATTTATTCTTGCTCAATATTGTCGTGTGTCATAATTATCTAAGAGAATTCAATATTTTATATGCAGAGCACACCATTCTTATTATTTTCTGATCAGCGGGACGGAACTGTAATGTTCATTCAAATCTGAATATGAAGAAGCTGATTAGTGCAAGGAGCTGTTTACGTCTTCAACAATTTATCATTTAATGAGCAGCCAATAAATCTAAATGAGTATCTTGTTCTGGTTTCCTGCTCAGGGAAAGAGGAGATTTTTTTTTGGAGGATTTTAAAGGCTTAACAGGGCATACAAGATAAACTAAATACTCGGTAAATGACTAATTAATGGTTAATTTAATTAAAAAATCCAACATTCAAAATAACTTTGAATATGCAGAATATTAAAATCTTTGCTGTGTGTAGGATACATGGGAAAAATTGTCTGCAGGAGTGAAAAAATATACATTCTGGAGTTTGTGCTGATCAGATACCTGCAAAAGATAAGATTGAAGTTATGAATTTTTGTTTTAAAATGTTATTATTATAAAGATATCAAATATGTATTAAAAATATAATAGTGTAGCTGTCATTTCCATTTGCTTGGCAGCACTCTGAATATTGCTAAGAAGAACCTGTCTTCAGTGTGTGCCAAATACTGAAGTTGAATAAATAAAAAATGCAGAGCCACGCTTCTCAGCCTGCCTCTGCTCCCTGTGTCCCAGCCATCATCTATTTACATGTATATTATTTTACCCAAAAAAGTATTTTACTAAGTTCCCTGCCTATTTAACTTGTTGACATTGCTGTCCACACTGATTGCTGCCACCCTGCTCCCCTCTGTCTGCCCAGTGCTTACTAACTAACTAGGGACATAGTGGGAAGGTAGAAGTTAGTAGGGCTTCAGCAATTAGTAAAAGGAAAAGAGGCAGAAATCATTAAAAAAAAACAGCTTTTTTTAGTAAACGATCTAGGCTGGGCAGAGAGAGTAGAGGCAGGCTGAGAAGTCTGTCTCTGCATCTTACAGTTTTCCATCTTCAGAGTTCAGTACAAGCTAAAGATTGATTATCCTTAATGTGGATTATCCTTAATGTGCCCCACTCTGGCCCTCAGCTGTAATTATGTCCTCTATAGTGTCCAGAGCAGTAATAATGTCCCCCATAGTGGTTCTTCACAATCATGAACTGAGCGACTACCTCTGTGCGTGCAAGTGGATGAAGTGACTGATTTTTGTTTAGTTTTTTTAACCCCTAAAAGGCCATATTGAACTAGCGTACCCGGTTTAACAGCCGATAGACGTGTGCACTCCTGTCTAAGTTGCTGTTAAAAACGGTCTCATTGATTTCAGTGGAGTTCGTCTGGCTGGGAAAATGGGCAAAAATAGGACATGTCCTATTTTTTTAAGGCCGATGTTCACTGGCTGGTAATGTGAATAGTTCAATTGACTTCAATTGGTACTAAAAATGGCCGTGTGACATGATCCTCCACACAGACTATATTTTCCTGACCACAGGGGTGACGCGCCCAAGTTCTTTATGTAACCATTGCAGCCAGTCGCTGGCCTCAGTAGTCTTATACTGTATACTGCTGTAGCAGAAAAAAAAATAGCATGTTCCTTCTCTTTTCTACACTTCTTAGATGCCGTAGCGCCGACCGCATTCCGTGCTTGAGGAGGAGCAAGGACGCGGCCGGCGTCCTCGTCTCCATGGTAGCAAGGGGGCGGGAAGGACCCGGCCAAGCATGCCATCTCAGCATGGCTGGCGTCCTTCATCCCCTAGACAATGAGCAGGGGGGGAACTGAGCACCGATGTCGATGAGTCGGCACTCAGGTGTGTTGATGTGCTGGACATGGGTCACGTGACGTAGCCACGTCATGTGACCCATCAATTAGGCCTATTTAAACAGGTAACCTGCTGGCCACAGGTTGCCTGTGATTTGTGTTGTTACCTCACTAGCGTTCTCTGCATGTGTAACTTGGTTTGTTTGACCTCGGCTTGAATTTGACTTTAACCTTGTGTTACCACTTGTACTGATGCAACCTCTTGGCTCCTGACCTCGGCTTGTATTGACTTCAATCTTGTATTACGCCTTAGTGTTTGTGTTTCCTCTGGGCTCTTGACCTTGGCTTCCATTGGTTCCGTTTGCGGTTCTTACCCAGCCTGGGAATCTTTGCGTGTTCTGTCTTTGTCTTTTGTTTTCTCCCCTTGTTGTTCCTTCCTGTAAGCCCCTGCACGTACGTAAGCTAGGGACTGCAGCCCAGTTGTACCCCGTCGGTTAGGACGAACCGTGCAAGTACAGACGTGGACAAAATTGTTGGTACCCTTTGGTCAATGAAAGAAAAAGTCACAATGGTCACAGAAATAACTTTAATCTGACAAAAGTAATAATAAATTAAAATTCTATAAATGTTAACCAATGAAAGTCAGACATTGTTTTTCAACCATGCTTCAACAGAATTATGTAAAAAAATAAACTCATGAAACAGGCATGGACAAAAATGATGGTACCCCTAACTTAATATTTTGTTGCGCAACCTTTTGAGGCAATCACTGCAATCAAACGCTTCCTGTAACTGTCAATGAGACATCTGCACCTCTCAGCAGGTATTTTGGCCCACTCCTCATGAGCAAACTGCTCCAGTTGTGTCCGGTTTGAAGGGTGCCTTTTCCAGACTGCATGTTTCAGCTCCTTCCAAAGATGCTCAATAGGATTGAGGTCAGGGCTCATAGAAGGCCACTTTAGAATAGTCCAATTTTTTCCTCTTAGCCATTCTTGGGTGTTTTTAGCGGTGTGTTTTGGGTCATTGTCCTGTTGCAAGACCCATGACCTGCGACTGAGACCAAGCTTTCTGACACTGGCTAGTACATTTCTCTCTAGAATTCCTTGATAGTCTTGAGATTTCATTGTACCCTGCACAGATTCAAGACACCCTGTGCCAGACGCAGCAAAGCAGCCCCAGAACATAACAGAGCCTCCTCCATGTTTCACAGTAGGGACAGTGTTCTTTTCTTGATATGCTTCATTTTTTCGTCTGTGAACATACAGCTGATGTGCCTTGGCAAAAACTTCGATTTTTGTCTCATCTGTCCACAGGACATTCTCCCAGAAGCTTTGTGGCTTGTCAACATGTAGTTTGGCATATTCCAGTCTTGCTTTTTTATGATTCGTTTTCAACAATGGTGTCCTCCTTGGTCGTCTCCCATGTAGTCCACTTTGGCTCAAACAACGACGGATGGTGCGATCTGACACTGATGTTCCTTGAGCATGAAGTTCACCTTGAATCTCTTTAGAAGTCTTTCTAGGCTCTTTTGTTACCATTCGGATTATCCGTCTCTTAGATTTGTCATCAATTTTCCTCCTGCGGCCACGTCCAGGGAGGTTGGCTACAGTCCCATGGATCTTAAACTTATGAATAATATGTGCAACTGTACTCACAGGAACATCTAGTTGCTTGGAGATGGTCTTATAGCCTTTACCTTTAACATGCTTGTCTATAATTTTCTTTCTGATCTCTTGAGACAGCTCTTTCCTTTGCTTCCTCTGGTCCATGTCGAGTGTGGTACACACCATATCACCAAACAACACAGTGATTACCTGGAGCCATATATATAGGCCCAATGGCTGATTACAAGGTTGTAGACACCTGTGATGCTAATTAGTGGACACACCTTGAATTAACATGTCCCTTTGGTCACATTATGTTCTGTGTTTTCTAGGGGTACCATCATTTTTGTCCATGCCTGTTTCATGAGTTTATTTTTTTACATAATTCTGTTGAAGCATGGTTGAAAAACAATGTCTGACTTTCATTGGTTAACATTTATAGAATTTTAATTTATTATTACTTTTGTCAGATTAAAGTTATTTCTGTGACCATTGTGACTTTTTCTTTCATTGACCAAAGGGTACCAACAATTTTGTCCACGTCTGTAGGTAGGGATAGAGGAGTGGGTGGAGTTTAGGGCTGCACTTATCCCTAATCCTTAGCCATTAAATCTCCTGTTGTTCCAGAGTTATCCACCAGTCTCTCTTTTAGTTTTCAGCAACAATGGAGTGTCCAGATGACCAATGTAGCCAATCAGTGGTCTTACGTTTTTGGGGCTAATGATTGGTTTTAAAAGGATTGTCCAAGAGCCTAAGAGCTGACAACCCCAATAGTCGAGAGGGCTATCCCATTTAAAAAAATAAATAAATTGTATGCAGTCCTGCCATTCTACCACTGCTGCCCTGTCTCAAACGGACTGGAAGTGGCCTGGACTCGTCACTGCTGCGGCCGGTCAATGGCCTCACAGGTCACATGTGCTTGAACAGCAATTCACTAGCGTGGCAGTAGCTTTGATGTACCATTCAAACGGGAACTGGACAGTGGCACTGGATCAGCAGGACTGCGGACAGGTGAGAGTTTTTTTTTTAATTTTTGAGTGGGGCAAAACTTCCAGCTCCTGGGGTTGCTGAGTCCTAGGTTGGACAAACTCTTTAAAGGGTAAATAGTTTTTTTCATTGTTGTCATAGTCCTGGTCTTTGGTCAAAATTCCTACAAATTTTATGGCCAAGAGGTCAGTGCCACAAAGTATTAACAATGCTTGTGAAAGAGTTTTATTACATAACAATACCTTTTATTTTTTCTTAAAGGAGCCCCACTACACTACATGGGCTACGTCTGTTATTGCAGCTGTTTTACATTGTAGCAGATGTGACTGAGCTGCAATACTAGAACAAACCTGGGGACAAAGTGGTGCTATCATGCGTGAAAAAAAACGCAGTTTAATAAACAGTAGTACCAATAAAGTGTATGAGATTAGACTAAAATGCAAATTTCGAAAGGCATGAAATGTCAATTCTTTGGGAGAATTTCACTCTTTTCAATGCAGGGGTGAGATCTGCTGCAAAACCTAACTAAAGACCACATGCACAACAATTCCTAAATCTGCCTCGTTTTTAATTAAATAGAGATTATCAACATAAGTAGCTGTGGGCTCACTGGTATTCAACTTTTACCAGCATCATTCACTTCCTATAAATCCTAATGCTAAACCTTTTATTACAAGAAAACCTAAAGATCCGGGGGCAGATGAATGTTCCTCACCATCTATGGGCACAGGCAATGACATTCATAATTCTCCAGATTTTAGTTTTTTTTTCTGATGGATGTAAAAAGCTGTTTTCTATTGTTAATATTCAGTTCCCATAGATGCAAAGCATTAATAATACAAAAGTGATACTTAAAACCCCTGATATTCAAAAACTGACATATACTCATGGCATCACAGAGAAGAGAACATCAATCATCTATACAGAGGCATAACTAGAAAAGTCTGGACTCCATAGCAAATTTCAGAATGTCCACCCCCCTCCACCGGCTAAGTCAAGACTGCCCACACTCGCCATACAACCCCACACCCACTCAGTATTTATGCCCCCATAGAGCCCCAACACTGTAGAATTTACCCTTATTGCTGGCACACAGTAGCTATGTCCTTTAGTTCCCCCACACAATAGCATATACCTTGAAGGCCTCCTTCATGGTACTTTTGCCTCCACACAGTAGTTATGCCTCTTTAGTGTACTCACACAATATGTCTTCTTTTTCCCTCTTTCACAGTACTTTTGCCCCATAGTGCCCCGACACAGTTGTTATGCCCCCTTAGTGGCCCCACACAGTAGTTATGCCCCCGTTGTGCCCCCACATGGCAACCTCCTTCACAGTAGTATACTTTTGCCCTCATAGTACTACCACACAGTAGTTAGGCCCCCTTAGTCCTCCCACACAGTAATGCTTCTTCTTAGTTCCCCTACGCAGTAATGCTCCAAATAGTGCAACCCCCATACATTAGTGCTGGCCCTGTGGTGTAAATAAAATAAATAACAGTAATACTCACCTTGCCCCGTTCCCCCAATCAATGGAGCACATTCCTCTCCCCCCAGCAGGTGCGATGCAGTGACGACATTGTATCTTCTGGGCTGAAAGATTACTACACAAATCAAGAAGAGGCCTGAGAATGCTCCTCAACCCGTGTGCTCTTCTACCCAGTCCAACAGATGTGATCCCGTCACTGCAGGCTGAGGAGTGAGACACAGGGCGTAATGAATAACTGACACCCAGGTCCCTCTGCTATTGAGGGCCCCATAGTGGCTGCTATTGCGATACTTCCAGCATCTATATATGGGCATTCCTGGGTGGGCTTATATGCCCTGAATTTACCAATTACAATGTTGGTAAGTAAGAACATATACTTTTGGCCCCTCATTATACAGAAATGAAAAGGGACAGCTAAAGCTGCTGTACAGTGTGAAAGATCTGCAGTGAGCCAAAAGTACTGCTCCTATCATTCCCAAATTCAGGACTGGCATACTGAAGAAGAAGCTACAACTAGGGAGATGCACAATGGTAAAAAAGTTGTTGACTGCAAAGAGTACAGTGACCCAAAGGTTCACTGCTATAGGGGATAAGTTATATTTTTTACCCTTTGTATCCCAAAGGCTGCATATGGGGAAGAGAGAGTTGCATTGTTGGCCTTGGCAACAAGCTGTAGGGAGAAGCTGAGCTGATTTGTAGTTGATGTCTGTGAGGAGAAGCAGAAGACAGGGATTCACCAGTCCTGCAAGCCAAGAACTACCAGAAAAGTGACTGAAGGAGAGCCAACCTCAGAGGGAGAGAAGACTTGGCCCACCTAAAGGTTCGGCTGAGTGATAGGAAAAGTCAGTAAACGTAATGCAATTTATGTTGTCTGTGGACTTCACTGCACCTTGGTTGGGGTTAGATGTCTCAGACCCTCCAGCATATTTAAGAGACATATTGGCCATTTGTTAAAAGACTATACCTTGCAGCTGGGTATTGTAGAAAACACTGATTGAACAGGAGGACATAGAGAGAATTTTAGAGAGAATTTGCCCCTTTGGCCAGATTAGAGAAATTGTACTGTTTAACTGAAAAGAGACTTAGAGAGGACTATTATACTGAGTAAATTAAACTTTGGAACCCGCACTGCTGTGCAGAGGAAGAGGTGATACTGCACTGTTTCACACTCCGTAGGAGCTGCTTGGTCGACGGAGGGTTAATTGCCAAAATAACCTCCAAGTTAGATTAACATCAAAAAGGTAAAAGGTTCGACCCGCGCTGAAAGGTGCAGTATAGTAAAGTAAAGTTACTACAAAGATACATACTCCCCCTAGAATTATGGTGCCGCTAATGATAACCAGGATAATGTGCTTCAATCTTCAATATACATAACACTAAGGTGCATCACTTGCCTATTTATGTGATTGCTGGTGTTCCTTATAAGAATAGTAGCGCTGTCTTGCTGTAGGGTAGGTCAGGTCAGTCTTCACTAGGTACGGGTACCTGCTTGGACCAAAAACACCAACGCGTTTCGGAACTATCGAGTTCCTCCCTGAGGAAGGAACTCGATAGTTCTGAAACGCGTTGGTGTTTTTGGTCCAAGCAGGTACCCGTACCTAGTGTGACGGCACATGGAGGATTCCGGAGGATTCCCTTCCTGGATTACTATTGCAGGCTTCCCTCCGCGCGAGCGTCACCGTCCGGGACCGCGCGCTGAGAGCAGAAGCTGAAGACTGACCTGACCTACCCTACAGCAAGACAGCACTACTATTCTTATGAGGAACACCAGCAATCACATAAATAGGCAAGTGATGCACCTTAGTGTTCTTTGTAGTATCTTTGTAGTAACTTTACTTTACTATACTGCACCTTTCAGCGCGGGTGGAACCTTTTACCTTTAGGACTATTATACTGCCTACTCCTCCCTATATGCAGCCTTGGGAAAACAGTCTATGCAGCTTGTAGAGACTGGGCCTATTTTTGCAACAGCCTGCGTGTAACACCTGACAAGTTGCTTCAGTAATGTACAGTTTACTTGTTATTACCTAAAACTGAACTTTTCATTGTACTGCAACTCCGCCTGCATTGCCACAGTTTTGCATTGCATTTTACTCCACAGGACCCTGCCTTGCACCCTCGAAATCCACTGACACCAAGGGCATCTCACCTACCACCAGGCAGGAGACCCCAAACCAGGTTGTGCCCGGAGGATAAGAAAGGGTGCGCCCCTCCATTCACTGCATGGGCCAGGGCGCATCAGAGTGAGAACTCCATCTGTGAGAACTGCTTGCAACATCCAACAAACACCACCCATCCTGTCCTCCCGCTCTCTCCACCTGGGCAAGTTGCAAAAAGCTCTAGGCTTGTTTACAATTCTTTCATTTTGGGCTTGAGAGTTCAGTGCTTTAACCATGTCTCACAGAATGGGATGGCAGTTATTCCCCCAAGCTAAGCAGGACTTGGTCCTTTAACAGTTTTCTAAACCCTCAATTTTTCAGACGTGCTACAATGGTTTCCTTCACCAAACTTCAGAGATGACACTTCTTCAGGCCTCTCTCACTCTACTCCACTCTGTCCATCACACTATTAAACCTCTCCTCAGTTTTATTCATCTACAAGGGCAACACCGCAACCTGCACCTACAGCAACCTCTACCCTTTTTGGCAGGAAACATTCTCTTTTAGCAACTCCACTTGCACCTCCGCCTCGTAGTGATGTCAACGTGTAATTATCTAATAAGATCATTTGACATGGTTAAATCATTACATGGGTAAGAGGCCCTAGCATAGTTATAATGGTGGCAGCAGTCACAGCAGCAGAATGTGTGAATAGGTGGTGGGTTAAGAGGTTGCATTGCTGTAGTGAAGTTTTCCTCTTCCCTTTAGCTTTGGCCATCCCTTTACACGAGTCCTGGGTTGGGGGACCAGCATAGAGAAAGGGCCCATGCTAAAAGGATAAGGAGCTCTATGATGTCACATGCTGCACTGCTCTATCAAGATCGCAGCCCACCAAAGCTGGAAAGCTGACTTGGCCATGGTCTCCGTCCTTCAGGCTCCTCCAGCTTGCAGTTACATAACCTTTTTCCACTGAAGCAACGAGGCTGGAAATAGTTACCAAGGAAGTTGTGCATGGGTCCCACCTCTGAGGGCTAATTTGTTAGCATGAATCGGAATGTTTATGTACATGATTAAATGGGTTTCCAGGATTTTTTTTTAAAGATAACAAGTTGTAAATGATAATAAAATATCACTACTAATCTACACCATTTGACCACTGCAGCTACGCCACTGCTCTGGTCACAGTTTCTCTTCAATTCCTGGTCCAACATACCAGAAAAAGCCAATTATAGACTGAGGCTGCTCACCACTATGGTCAGTGAATGGCTACAGTGGCTTTTCCTGGCATTGATGTCATACGCTCCAATTCACAAAATAGAATAAATCATCACTCAAAATAGAATTTAAGCAAATATCTTTATTTATTTAGTTGGGTAATTAAAGGCCGCAATGCTTATTACTTAACCAATTAATTATAATCTGGTTAATCCAATTTATTCTCAAATATAAATAAGTAAATATTTAAACCAATAAACCATATAACACTCAGTCCACTCAGAGAGTGACTTAACCCCCGTCAATAAGCAAAGCGACAAAATAAATAGGGAAGGGAGGGAGGGAACTTGAAAAATACTTACGTGAATGAGCCAAAATCGTTATTTTCTGTTCTTTTATAGGTTCTCAAACTGGCAGTTAAAGTGATCTCCAATCAAATTTGAAGATATCAGCGCAAGCACCCACAGCATCTGGGTTAACCCATTCTTCACATAGGTAAGTAAATAATATAATCAACATATTAACTGTAATGTTAGGTGCCATGTCATCATGGCTCACCACACTGAATTTATCAGTATGGTTCGCTCCATGATGTCATACGCTCCAATTCACAAAATAGAATAAATCATCACTCAAAATAGAATTTAAGCAAATATCTTTATTTATTTAGTTGGGTAATTAAAGGCCGCAATGCTTATTACTTAACCAATTAATTATAATCTGGTTAATCCAATTTATTCTCAAATATAAATAAGTAAATATTTAAACCAATAAACCATATAACACTCAGTCCACTCAGAGAGTGACTTAACCCCACAACGCCACATAAAAACAAGTGGCCTAATAAACATTGCAAGCCTTTAATAAAAACCATTATCAATTATGTTCTGCAAATCTGAAATGAATATATCACATCCAATATCAGAAAGCTGATCATCCTTTTCTTGGTAAAGTCCTCTAACGAATCCTTCTAATTCAACATGTCTGTAATTGCCATGACCAATTTCCTTCAAATAAATCTCCATTTTTTTATTAATTCTTTTCCTAATTGTTTCCAGAAAGGATAACTCAGAATTGAACCAAGAAAATTTTGGGATGATGTCAGAAAATACGAGTACAACACCATCAAGTAAGTAGCATATTTTACATAACAATTCTTTTAATTCATAAATTAACAAATGCGTTTTGATTTTTCCCAAATCAAACGAGCCAATATGTAAAATAAACAGGTCAGGTTTCGACATTTTTGAATATATAAGGCTGACATTCTTGAAGATATCAGAAATTTTAAGGTCAGCAAAGGAAAACCAGTTTATGGAAAATTCTGCTGAATAACCTAAATTAACAGTAGAATGTCTAAAAGCAGATCTTCTCTCAGCCAATTGAATCAATTCATCCCCAAAAATCCATACAACTTTTGAAGGTCCTAAATTCAATAAACAACAAGGTTAGGCCGAATATAACATTTATAGCAATTGGACCTCCATCTACCAATACGTTTAATAACAGAACTATCTAAACCCAATTGCTCTGCAAAGGTTGCAGCACCTATACGAAATGAATGTGCTGAAAGTTTATAATTTACGTAACCTAAATCATTGAGACATTTATGAAATACAAAATTGAATTGAAATTTAGACAAATGGGAACCATCAGTGTGGTTAAATAAAGCATTGGAGTCAGGTTTCCTTACCTGAAACCATCTAGTAATATTATCAACTGGACAAATAGATTTAATCGGATAACTCCTCAAACACAACCAAACTCCTTTACTAAATTGGTCAGTCTTGGATTTTTTGATATAAATCTTTAGAATATCACTATTCAAAATTATGTCTGTCATCAATAATGGGGGATTTGAGATTTTATTGTCTGCAGCAATCTCGCTTAATCTTAGAGCAGCAAAGAAAGCTATAGAAAATGCTGCAGAAAATAAATTGGTTTCATATTCCGAAGAACAAACTAATACTAAATTACATATGACCTTTTGTAACAATTCAATAGATAAAGGGCTGGTCTTAACATTGGGGACTGACTTTCTTTTGATACCTTTAATCATTTGTTTAATGATAAAATTATTCAGAATAGAGCTTTCGCCTTTTAATTTAAAGAAAAAAGAAATGCCCGATAATTTTTTAGAAATAGAATCGGCTTGTAAACCGTTGTTGTAAAGATATATAATAAATTTGATAAAATTCCCTAAATTAAAATCAATGTAAGAAATTTTTTGAGATATGCAGAAAAGCTTCCAATCCAACCATGCGGCAGAATATGCTGCCCATGTATTCTTGGCTAATGAACCAAAAATAAGTTCATTAGTTAATCCTCTGATATCTCCCAAAGATGAGTTGGACAAGGAATTCCCATTCGGGAAGCTCGAGGTGTCATTAAGAAGAATTCCTTGAAGCGCTGTCTGGACAAATAATCAGCAATATAATTAGTTTTCCCAGAAATAAATCTAGCTTTTATCCAAATGTTAAATTTTAGACATTGAAAAACTATCTTACGCAATAATGAAGAAACTAACGGAGACTTTGAAGTTAAACAGTTTATGGAAAAAACTACTCCCATATTGTCCGACCTTAGCAGAATTCTCTTATTCTGAAACACTGAGGACCAAATTGTTAGAGAAACTAGAACTGGAAATAATTCTAGAAAAACCAAATTTTTTGAGTACTTGTTATTAGTAATCCAATTTAAAGGCCAACGTTCGGCAGACCAAAAGTTGTCAAAATAAGCACCATATCCAATAGCACCAGACGCATCTGTATAAAGAGACAAGGTGTCTGAGCCAACAAACTCTTCCTGCCAAATGGTGTGACCGTTAAATTCACATAAAAATTGCAACCAAACTGAAATGTCATCCTTTAGTTGTTTGGTGATGCGAATATGGGATCGAGGTGAGGACTTACCTGATGTGGCAGCATACAATCTTTTAGAAAAGACCCTTCCCATGGGAATCACACGAGAAATAAAATTAAGAGAACCTAAAAGAGACTGAAGTTGTTTAAGCGTAATTTTTTCTTTTCCGGATATGCGAGTTAATTGTTGAACAGTATTCTGGATTTTTTCCATTGGTATGCTAAATTCCATTGTTACTGTATTTATATCTATGCCCAAAAACTTGAGATTCGTAGTAGGATAGACAGTTTTATCTACAGCTAATGGAATGCAGAAATATTTAGCTATACCAATGAATCTATTCAGAAGATTCATACAATCATCCGAATCTTCACGACCTATAAATAAAAAGTCATCGAGATAATGTAGTAAAAATCCACTACCTGAGTGAATATCCATAACCCAGTGTAGAAAAGTTGAAAACGCCTCAAAATAAAAGCAAGATAGGGTGAATCCCATGGGAAGGGCCATATCATAAAAGAATTTATCGAGAAAATAAAAACCCAAAGAATTATAACCGATGGGGTTTATAGGTAGTAGTCTGAAAGCAGATTTAATGTCAGCTTTGGCAAGAAGAGAATTGCGGCCTGCTTTTTGTAAAAAAGACAAAGCTTGATCAAATGAGGAGTATTTCACACTGGCTTTATTTTTTTCCATCTCATCGTTTAAGGAACTGAATTTAGGATAAGATAAATTGTGAATAAGACGAAAAGAATTTGGTTCTTTTTTAGGAACTAAAGCTAAAGGAGATATACGAAAATTCAAGAAGGGGGGAGAATCAAAGGGACCAGCAATCCTACCTGCCAAAATTTCAGATTCAATTTTTTCTTTAACAATGTCAATATTTTGTTTTACAGATAACGCATTTTCAACTAGAATGCAACCTGGACCCACAAATTCAGGTATGAAAAACCCATTGGTAAAACTGTCAATTAATAAATTAGCCATCTGAATGTTTGGGTAATGACCTAGCCACTGAATTATTCTTGGCAAATTCAGCGGAGTCACCTTGTTTAAACGATTGAATTTCCTTGTTAGAAATTGGGAAGTGAATACCTTGTTTTTTAAAACATTTTGAGGCTGAATGAGAACCGGCACAGAAAGAACACTCGTGTCGGTATTTGCAATTATGTTGCCATCTGCAATGCGACTCGTTAAATGCGAAACAGATACCTTTTTTGACGTTAATGAAATTGGGTTGACGAAAAAGATTGTTTTTGTTAGGGAGCATTAAATTCAACCAAAGCCCGACATCTTTACTACCCCAATTTAGATTCGGATATACTGCAAGTTTCTGACGAAAGGATTCGTCATACAGACACCAACCCAATCCGCCAAAATTTCTATATGCCTCCAAAATAGTATCTACATGGTAAAATAAACCAGTACAAAGACTAGGAAATTTTTCACCCAAAACTGCTGCGTATATATTAAATGCTTGCAGCCAGTTAAAAAAGGATTTCTGGTGTAATTTTCTCTTTTCTTCAGAATCTGATTTTTTGTCTTTCAATAATTCACTTTTTAAATTCTCACTAGATGAAGGAAGAAGAGAAAAAATTTCAACATATTCTTTTCTCCAAATTATTTCTTTCACGCTCAAGGGTAAATGAAACCCTAATGGAGAATTTTGACACGCCAGAACTTCTTTAACAGATGTCTCTTTTATACCTGAGTTAAATTCAAGCTCAGGAATTACTGCCATTTCAGGGTTAATATTGGACATTTTAGGTACATTAGTGAACGGTTGAATGGTTGAATTAGCAGCAGTCAGACTATTAAGGGTATTAACTTGACTGACATCTGCTAATCCAGACCAAACATTTTTTGGTGATTCATCCTTTTTAGATAGGTAAAGTAAAAATTCATCAAACAACTGAATCTTCAATTTAGAAGAATCAATGTCAAGTGAATTAATCTCTTGATTAATAGTGCCCTGCGGTTTGCAGTCACTTAAAAAGTTATAATTCAGCTCACCAGAAGCAGATGATGTAGGAGGATGATCAACTGTTGAAGCAGGTGATGGCTCCTGAGTGACAGTTGAATGCTGTTGAAAATGACGCCGTTGAATTTTCCTGCTGGCTCGGCTTGAAGATAAGTTGGTTTTCTTGGTCTTAGAAGGAGGCGCATATTGTGAAAGGGAATATGCCCTCTTGTCTCTCCACTGACGTTTTTTAATCGGCGAGCGGGTCTCAGGTTTTTCGCGCATGCGCACAAAATTATCGCAGGGAGGATCGATCAGTTCGGCGCTCGCGCCAGGTACTGCGCAGCAGACGGGATTAGAAGATAAAAGAAGCTCTTCTTGCTGGTCCGGTCCTTGCTGTAAGCACTTCCTCAGCCATTCTTCTCCCCCTTGGCTTTCTGCTCTGAAAATAAGTTGTTTCAACAGATCTTCCATGACACAGATGAACGCAGGTCTGTCTCTTGAAAAATACTTACGTGAATGAGCCAAAATCGTTATTTTCTGTTCTTTTATAGGTTCTCAAACTGGCAGTTAAAGTGATCTCCAATCAAATTTGAAGATATCAGCGCAAGCACCCACAGCATCTGGGTTAACCCATTCTTCACATAGGTAAGTAAATAATATAATCAACATATTAACTGTAATGTTAGGTGCCATGTCATCATGGCTCACCACACTGAATTTATCAGTATGGTTCGCTCCATTCTGGCTTGTCAATCCGAGACCAAGAATTGCAGAGCAGCGAGGAAAAGGGCAAAAAAGAGCATAGGCGGTATGGTAGTGGATTGATGGTGGTAACAATCCTTTTTTATTTTTAACCCATTTTTTTCTAACCCATTCTGACTTTTACCATATAAAAAAACTCTTTAATAAAGCATTGAGGGGAGAAATTAGCTAAAGTTTTGCACTAGGCCTATGAACCATGCCGTTTGTTAGTTGGGTCCAAGTTAGCTTGTATTCTATCGTTATGAAAGGTCACTTGACATATTATTCACCCTCCATTGTACAATGTCCATGTGCATCGGTGGAACGTGCAGGATTCATTGGAGATCATGTATAATGCATGTCATAACTTGTACTTGATTTACCAGGCGTTTGTGGACAGCTGGGATATTTTATTGGTATGCTTGACAATTTTTGCAAAAAAGCAGCAGAGGAAGGTAAATTTATCTTCCTTGTATTGTAATTTTTAACCCTTTCTTATGTTGTTTTCATACAATAAACTTAAATTTAGACTAAGGACCATTCTGAAGTTGACCTGTCTTATGTGTTTGGAAATATTTCGCTGGGAGTGTCCATCCAAGGACTATTTTGATTGTTCTTTGTTGTTTTTTTAATGAGATGCTTCCAGAATTTGATTACGTTTTTAAATGAGTTGCCGAGGATTAGGTAAAAACATAATACAAGACCAGTGATAGGAAAACAAGTAAAAAACCAAGGAGGCAAGGGCATAAGTACCGTAGTGGCATCTTTTGTGGCCTTTGGTTAGAGATAGCTAGTGTTCTAGTTGGCCCCACTCTGCTCCCTGTGTGTGTAGAGTGGGTCCATGCATGGTTTCACTTCATACAAAACATACCACAGTGATATACAAGAAGAAGGAGTGGTCCAAGAGTCAGCCAAACCTCATTTCCTGTGCTAGAGGTGGATAATCCCCAGATCCTTCTGCCTTGGCATTGAGGTGTGATAGACAGACCTCTTCAGGCAACAGGGCCTCTATCTTTATAGCTATGCCCCCGAGGAGGGTCTTATCCTATACGTATTCTCCTCCCAGAGACTTTTCTACATAGATTGTATTTTAGAAACCTCCCAAATATAACTACAATAAATGCAGGATTTGATGTTCATTGTTGCTTTGTGTTCAACCGCTCGAGTTCTGTTGTTTGTATTTTCTTCATTGTTTGATCGGTTTTAGATTTGTAATTGTTATTCTCAGATATTGACGCATGATGACTTGTTTCCAGAAGAATTCATCTCTATATTTATCCCAATCTCTTTTTTTGCCCCGGGACAGCTTTTTGTTGTAAACAATATTTACATTTTTAGATAAGTAAGGGTTATAACAATAGCACAAGAGCAGAATCTCTTCCTAACCTAAATCCTTGAATTAGAGGGTATCTGTCGCTAGTAGAGTTGAGCGAACACCTGGATGTTCGGGTTCGAGAAGTTCGGCCGAACATCCCGGAAATGTTCGGGTTCGGGATCCGAACCCGATCCGAACTTCGTCCCGAACCCGAACCCCATTGAAGTCAATGGGGACCCGAACTTTTCGGCACTAAAAAGGCTGTAAAACAGCCCAGGAAAGAGCTAGAGGGCTGCAAAAGGCAGCAACATGTAGGTAAATCCCCTGCAAATAAATGTGGATAGGGAAATGAATTAAAATAAAAATTAAATAAATAAAAATTAACCAAAATCAATTGGAGAGAGGTTCCATAGCAGAGAATCTGGCTTCCCGTCACCCACCACTGGAACAATTCTAGTAAGAAGCAGGGCGGCAATACCAGAGGGTTAGACGGATCGTTAGTGATAGGGATATGTGTCAAACAAGATTAGACGATATGACCAATAAATTTAGAGAGCGAGGCTACCCCCCTGATCTATTGAAAATACAGCGTAATAAAGCTGAGATTACACCACCAGATAGAACTAAGAAAGAAACAAGGATCCCCTTAGTGATTAAATACCATCCCTGGTCCCAGCGCCTTAGGACTATTGTTAATCAACATTGGCACATATTATCTAAGTCCTATCCACGGATAGGAGAGTTCCAGAGGCCACCCATGATATGCTATAAACGGGCAGAAAATATTAGGGATAAAATAGTCCGGGCGGATGTGGGAAGTAATAAAATAGAAAGAGGACAGAGTACTTTATCTACACCTAGACGGGGCACTTTTCCTTGTTTAAACTGTGTCAATTGTTCCAGCGTTATAAAGGGTTCATGTTTCTCCCACCCTCACTCAGGTGAAAATATTCCAATAAGGGGCACGTTCACTTGTGATAGTAGATTTGTGGTTTACATTCTTAAATGTCCATGTGGATTACTATATGTGGGGGAAACCTCAATGAGAATGAAGGACAGACTAAGTAAACACAAATCTACTATCCGTAAACAGAATTTATTACTCCCAATACCCCTTCATTTTTATGATAAAAAACACAACATCTCGCAGTTGAGGTATCAGATTATTGAAGGTGTATCATTACCCCGTCGAGGGGGTGACAGAAATAAATTGTTATTGAAAAGGGAGGCTTACTGGATCCATCGTCTTCAGACAATGGAGCCCAGGGGCCTCAATCGTGAGTACAATGTGTCCTGCTTCCTATAAGGCATTCGGCCTTATGCAATCTGATAAATATATTTCTTTTTTTCTTCAGCGTGATTAATCACTGCAAGAATGGACTATGTGACTGAAAATCTTCGCCAGTATAGAGTGGATATGTTTTTTGCGAATTTTCAATTGCGAATTTTCAGTTGCGAATTTTTAGTTGCGAATTTTCAATTGCGAATTTTCAATTTTCAATTGCGAATTTTCAGTTGCGAATTTTCAATTGCGAATTTTTCAATGCGAATTTTTCATTGCGATTATTTGATATGCGAATTTTATTTAATGAGGGAGGCGGAGCTTCTTTGATGATGTCAGTTCCTTTGTGTTTCATTTATGTATAAATAGCTGGAGTGTAAGATGTTTTATGCAGTCTGATGAAAGCACATCTGTGCTGAAACGCGTCACTATGCCATTTTGAATATGTGACTGAATAAATCTACATTGTGATCTACATCAGCGAAGTGCCGGTCCTTTCCTTTGAAACCACCACTGGAACAGTCCATTCTCAGATATTTAGGCCCCGGCACCCAGGCAGAGGAGAGAGGTCCCGTAACAGAGAATCTGTCTTCATGTCAGCAGAGAATTAGTCTGCATGTCATAGCAGAGAATGAGGCTTCACGTCAGCCACCACTGCAACAGTCCATTGGCATATATTTAGGCCCAGCACCCAGGCAGAGGAGGGAGGTCCCGTAACAGAGAATCTGTCTTCATGTCAGCAGAGAATTAGTCTGCATGTCATAGCAGAGAATGAGGCTTCACGTCAGCCACCACTGCAACAGTCCATTGGCATATATTTAGGCCCAGCACACACACAGGCAGAGGAGAGAGGTCCCGTAACAGAGAATCTGGCTTCATGTCAGCAGAGAATCAGTCTGCATGTCATAGCAGAGAATGAGGCTTCACGTCAGCCACCACTGCAACAGTCCATTGGCATATATTTAGGCCCAGCACACACACAGGCAGAGGAGAGAGGTCCCGTAACAGAGGATCTGGCTTCATGTCAGCAGAGAATCAGTCTGCATGTCATAGCAGAGAATCAGGCTTCACGTCAGCCACCACTGCAACAGTCCATTGTCATAAATTTAGGCCCAGCACCCAGGCAGAGGAGAGAGGTCCCGTAACAGACAATCTGGCTTCATGTCAGCAGAGAATCAGTCTGCATGTCATAGCAGAGAATGAGGCTTCACGTCAGCCACCACTGCAACAGTCCATTGGCATATATTTAGGCCCAGCACACACAGGCAGAGGAGAGAGGTCCCGTAACAGAGAATCTGGCTTCATGTCAGCAGAGAATCAGTCTGCATGTCATAGCAGAGAATGAGGCTTCACGTCAGCCACCACTGCAACAGTCCATTGGCATATATTTAGGCCCAGCACACACAGGCAGAGGAGAGAGGTCCCGTAACAGACAATCTGGCTTCATGTCAGCAGAGAATCAGTCTGCATGTCATAGCAGAGAATGAGGCTTCACGTCACCCACCACTGCAACAGTCCATTGGCATATATTTAGGCCTAGCACACAGGCAGAGCAGAGAGGTCCCGTAACAGACAATCTGGCTTCATGTCAGCAGAGAATCAGTCTGCATGTCATAGCAGAGAATGAGGCTTCACGTCAGCCACCACTGCAACAGTCCATTGGCATATATTTAGGCCTAGCACACAGGCAGAGGCAGAGAGGTCCCGTAACAGACGAATCTGGCTTCATGTCAGCAGAGAATCAGTCTGCATGTCATAGCAGAGAATGAGGCTTCACGTCAGCCACCACTGCAACAGTCCATTGGCATATATTTAGGCCTAGCACACAGGCAGAGGAGAGAGGTCCCGTAACAGACAATCTGGCTTCATGTCAGCAGAGAATTAGTCTGCATGTCATAGCAGAGAATGAGGCTTCACGTCAGCCACCACTGCAACAGTCCATTGGCATATATTTAGGCCCAGCACCCAGGCAGAGGAGGGAGGTCCCGTAACAGAGAATCTGTCTTCATGTCAGCAGAGAATTAGTCTGCATGTCATAGCAGAGAATGAGGCTTCACGTCAGCCACCACTGCAACAGTCCATTGGCATATATTTAGGCCCAGCACACACAGGCAGAGGAGAGAGGTCCCGTAACAGAGAATCTGGCTTCATGTCAGCAGAGAATCAGTCTGCATGTCATAGCAGAGAATGAGGCTTCACGTCAGCCACCACTGCAACAGTCCATTGGCATATATTTAGGCCCAGCACACACACAGGCAGAGGAGAGAGGTCCCGTAACAGAGGATCTGGCTTCATGTCAGCAGAGAATCAGTCTGCATGTCATAGCAGAGAATCAGGCTTCACGTCAGCCACCACTGCAACAGTCCATTGTCATAAATTTAGGCCCAGCACCCAGGCAGAGGAGAGAGGTCCCGTAACAGACAATCTGGCTTCATGTCAGCAGAGAATTAGTCTGCATGTCATAGCAGAGAATGAGGCTTCACGTCAGCCACCACTGCAACAGTCCATTGGCATATATTTAGGCCTAGCACACAGGCAGAGGAGAGAGGTCCCGTAACAGACAATCTGGCTTCATGTCAGCAGAGAATCAGTCTGCATGTCATAGCAGAGAATGAGGCTTCACGTCACCCACCACTGCAACAGTCCATTGGCATATATTTAGGCCTAGCACACAGGCAGAGCAGAGAGGTCCCGTAACAGACAATCTGGCTTCATGACAGCAGAGAATCAGTCTGCATGTCATAGCAGAGAATGAGGCTTCACGTCACCCACCACTGCAACAGTCCATTGGCATATATTTAGGCCTAGCACACAGGCAGAGGAGAGGTTCATTCAACTTTGGGTAGCCTCGCAATATAATGGTAAAATGAAAATAAAAATAGGATTGAATGAGGAAGTGCCCTGGAGTCCAATAATATATGGTTATGGGGAGGTAGTTAATGTCTAATCTGGACAAGGGACGGACAGGTCCTGTGGGATCCATGCCTGGTTCATTTTTATGAACGTCAGCTTGTCCACATTGGCTGTAGACAGGCGGCTGCGTTTGTCTGTAATGACGCCCCCTGCCGTGCTGAATACACGTTCAGACAAAACGCTGGCTGCCGGGCAGGCCAGCACCTCCAAGGCATAAAAGGCTAGCTCTGGCCACGTGGACAATTTAGAGACCCAGAAGTTGAATGGGGCCGAACCATCAGTCAGTACGTGGAGGGGTGTGCACACGTACTGTTCCACCATGTTAGTGAAATGTTGCCTCCTGCTAACACGTTGCGTATCAGGTGGTGGTGCAGTTAGCTGTGGCGTGTTGACAAAAGTTTTCCACATCTCTGCCATGCTAACCCTGCCCTCAGAGGAGCTGGCCGTGACACAGCTGCCTTGGCGACCTCTTGCTCCTCCTCTGCCTTGGCCTTGGGCTTCCACTTGTTCCCCTGTGACATTTGGGAATGCTCTCAGTAGCGCGTCTACCAACGTGCGCTTGTACTCGCGCATCTTCCTATCACGCTCCAGTGCAGGAAGTAAGGTGGGCACATTGTCTTTGTAGCGTGGATCCAGCAGGGTGGCAACCCAGTAGTCCGCACAGGTTAAAATGTGGGCAACTCTGCTGTCGTTGCGCAGGCACTGCAGCATGTAGTCGCTCATGTGTGCCAGGCTGCCCAGGGGTAAGGACAAGCTGTCCTCTGTGGGAGGCGTATCGTCATCGTCCTGCCTTTCCCCCCAGCCACGCACCAGTGATGGACCCGAGCTGCGTTGGGTGCCACCCCGCTGTGACCATGCTTCATCCTCATCCTCCTCCACCTCCTCCTCATCCTCGTCCTCCTCGTCCTCCAGTAGTGGGCCCTGGCTGGCCACATTTGTACCTGGCCTCTGCTGTTGCCAAAAACCTCCCTCTGAGTCACTTCGAAGAGACTGGCCTGAAAGTGCTAAAAATGACCCCTCTTCCTCCTCCTCCTCCTCCTCCTCCTGGGCCACCTCCTCTTCCATCATCGCCCTAAGTGTTTTCTCAAGGAGACATAGAAGTGGTATTGTAACGCTGATAACGGTGTCATCGCCACTGGCCATGTTGGTGGAGTACTCGAAACAGCGCAACAGGGCACACAGGTCTCGCATGGAGGCCCAGTCATTGGTGGTGAAGTGGTGCTGTTCTGTAGTGCGACTGACCCGTGCGTGCTGCAGCTGAAACTCCACTATGGCCTGCTGCTGCTCGCACAGTCTGTCCAGCATGTGCAAGGTGGAGTTCCACCTGGTGGGCACGTCGCATATGAGGCGGTGAGCGGGAAGGCCGAAGTTACGCTGTAGCGCAGACAGGCGAGCAGCAGCAGGATGTGAACGCCGGAAGCGCGAACAGACGGCCCGCACTTTATGCAGCAGCTCTGACATGTCGGGGTAGTTGTGAATGAACTTCTGCACCACCAAATTCAGCACATGCGCCAAGCAAGGGATGTGCGTCAAATTGGCTAGTCCCAGAGCTGCAACGAGATTTCGCCCATTATCACACACCACCAGGCCGGGCTTGAGGCTCACCGGCAGCAACCACTCGTCGGTCTGTTGTTCAATACCCCGCCACAACTCCTGTGCGGTGTGGGGCCTGTCCCCCAAACATATGAGTTTCAGAATGGCCTGCTGACGTTTACCCCGGGCTGTGCTGAAGTTGGTGGTGAAGGTGTGTGGCTGACTGGATGAGCAGGTGGAAGAAGAGGAGGAGGAAGCCGAGAAGGAGGAGGTGGCAACAGGAGGCAAAGAATGTTGCCCTGCGATCCTTGGCGGCGGAAGGACGTGCGCCAAACAGCTCTCCGCCTGGGGCCCAGCTGCCACTACATTTACCCAGTGTGCAGTTAGGGAGATATAGCGTCCCTGGCCGTGCTTACTGGTCCACGTATCTGTGGTTAGGTGGACCTTGCTACAGATGGCGTTGCGCAGTGCACACTTGATTTTATGGGATACTTGGTTGTGCAGGGAAGGCACGGCTCTCTTGGAGAAGTAGTGCCGGCTGGGAACAACATACTGTGGGACAGCAAGCGACATGAGCTGTTTGAAGCTGTCTGTGTCCACCAGCCTAAATGACAGCATTTCATAGGCCAGTAGTTTAGAAATGCTGGCATTCAGGGCCAGGGATCGAGGGTGGCTAGGTGGGAATTTACGCTTTCTATCAAATGTTTGTGAGATGGAGAGCTGAACGCTGGCGTGTGACATGGTTGAGACGCTTGGTGACGGAGGTGGTGGTGGTGGTGTTGGTGGTACATCCCCTGTTTGCTGGGCGGCAGGTGCCAACGTTCCTCCAGAGGCGGAGGAAGAGGCCGAGGCGGCAGCAGCAGAATAGGCCG
This sequence comes from Bufo gargarizans, assembly GCF_014858855.1. Classification (NCBI taxonomy): domain Eukaryota; kingdom Metazoa; phylum Chordata; class Amphibia; order Anura; family Bufonidae; genus Bufo; species Bufo gargarizans. Next base: position 252,054,958 of record NC_058082.1, on the reverse strand, counting down.
AGGCGGCAGCAGCAGAAGAGGTAGCAGGGGGAGCCTGAGTGACTTCCTTGGTTTTAAGGTGTTTACTCCACTGCAGTTCATGCTTTGCATGCAGGTGCCTGGTCATGCAGGTTGTGCTCAGGTTCAGAACGTTAATGCCTCGCTTCAGGCTCTGATGGCACAGCGTGCAAACCACTCGGGTCTTGTCGTCAGCACATTGTTTGAAGAAGTGCCATGCCAGGGAACTCCTTGAAGCTGCCTTTGGGGTGCTCGGTCCCAGATGGCGGCGGTCAGTAGCAGGCGGAGTCTCTTGGCGGCGGGTGTTCTGCTTTTGCCCACTGCTCCCTCTTTTGCTACGCTGTTGGCTCGGTCTCACCACTGCCTCTTCCTCCGAACTGTGAAAGTCAGTGGCACGACCTTCATTCCATGTGGGGTCTAGGACCTCATCGTCCCCTGCATCGTCTTCCACCCAGTCTTGATCCCTGACCTCCTGTTCAGTCTGCACACTGCAGAAAGACGCAGCAGTTGGCACCTGTGTTTCGTCATCATCAGAGACATGCTGAGGTGGTATTCCCATGTCCTCATCATCAGGAAACATAAGTGGTTGTGCGTCAGTGCATTCTATGTCTTTCACCGCTGGGGAAGGGCTAGGTGGATGCCCTTGGGAAACCCTGCCAGCGGAGTCTTCAAACAGCATAAGAGACTGCTGCATAACTTGAGGCTGAGACAGTTTCCCTGGTATGCATGGGGGTGATGTGACAGACTGATGGGGTTGGTTTTCAGGCGCCATCTGTGCGCTTTCTGCAGAAGACTGGGTGGGAGATAATGTGAACGTGCTGGATCCACTGTCGGCCACCCAATTGACTAATGCCTGTACCTGCTCAGGCCTTACCATCCTTAGAACGGCATTGGGCCCCACCATATATCGCTGTAAATTCTGGCGGCTACTGGGACCTGAGGTAGTTGGTACACTAGGACGTGTGGATGTGGCAGAACGGCCACGTCCTCTCCCAGCACCAGAGGGTCCACTAACACCACCACGACCATGTCCACGTCCGCGTCCCTTACTAGATGTTTTTCTCATTGTTATGGTTCACCACAACAACAAATATATTATTTGGCCCAATGTATTGTATTCAAATTCAGCGGGATATAAATTTGAGGCCTAGTATTTAGGCGCTGGGTGACCGGTATGGATTTAGTGACAGAATTAGACTTGGAAATGCACAGAAGCGTGTGTGTGTGAAGTTATTCTGAATGACCCAATGTGCACCTTGAATATTATATACCCTTTTAGGGATAGATTTCAAATAGCTCTGATATAGCAGAAACCACTAAATTATGAAATTGCTAAATTGGGAATTGTATTTCAACCCAGAACAAGAAATGTGCTTGAACGGACACTAAATAACTCGCCCAGCTACAGCACTAACGAGAGATTTAGCAGGATATAAATTTGAGGCCTAGTATTTAGGCGCTGGGTGACAGGTATGGGTTTAGTGACAGAATTAGACTTGGAAATACACAGTAGCGGGTGTGTGTGAAGTTATTCTGAATGACCCAATGTGCACCTTGAATATTATATACCCTTTTAGGGATAGATTTCAAATAGCTCTGATATAGCAGAAACCACTAAATTATGAAATTGCTAAATTGGGAATTGTATTTCAACCCAGAACAAGAAATGTGCTTGAACGGACACTAAATAACTCGCCCAGCTACAGCACTAACGAGAGATTTAGCAGGATATAAATTTGAGGCCTAGTATTTAGGCGCTGGGTGACAGGTATGGGTTTAGTGACAGAATTAGACTTGGAAATACACAGTAGCGGGTGTGTGTGAAGTTATTCTGAATGACCCAATGTGCACCTTGAATATTATATACCCTTTTAGGGATAGATTTCAAATAGCTCTGATATAGCAGAAACCACTAAATTATGAAATTGCTAAATTGGGAATTGTATTTCAACCCAGAACAAGAAATGTGCTTGAACGGACACTAAATAACTCGCCCAGCTACAGCACTAAGGACAGATTTAGCAGGATATAAATTTGAGGCCTAGTATTTAGGCGCTGGGTGACAGGTATGGGTTTAGTGACAGAATTAGACTTGGAAATACACAGTAGCGGGTGTGTGTGAAGTTATTCTGAATGACCCAATGTGCACCTTGAATATTATATACCCTTTTAGGGATAGATTTCAAATAGCTCTGATATAGCAGAAACCACTAAATTATGAAATTGCTAAATTGGGAATTGTATTTCAACCCAGAACAAGAAATGTGCTTGAACGGACACTAAATAACTCGCCCAGCTACAGCACTAACGAGAGATTTAGCAGGATATAAATTTGAGGCCTAGTATTTAGGCGCTGGGTGACAGGTATGGGTTTAGTGACAGAATTAGACTTGGAAATACACAGTAGCGGGTGTGTGTGAAGTTATTCTGAATGACCCAATGTGCACCTTGAATATTATATACCCTTTTAGGGATAGATTTCAAATAGCTCTGATATAGCAGAAACCACTAAATTATGAAATTGCTAAATTGGGAATTGTATTTCAACCCAGAACAAGAAATGTGCTTGAACGGACACTAAATAACTCGCCCAGCTACAGCACTAACGAGAGATTTAGCAGGATATAAATTTGAGGCCTAGTATTTAGGCGCTGGGTGACAGGTATGGGTTTAGTGACAGAATTAGACTTGGAAATACACAGTAGCGGGTGTGTGTGAAGTTATTCTGAATGACCCAATGTGCACCTTGAATATTATATACCCTTTTAGGGATAGATTTCAAATAGCTCTGATATAGCAGAAACCACTAAATTATGAAATTGCTAAATTGGGAATTGTATTTCAACCCAGAACAAGAAATGTGCTTGAACGGACACTAAATAACTCGCCCAGCTACAGCACTAACGAGAGATTTAGCAGGATATAAATTTGAGGCCTAGTATTTAGGCGCTGGGTGACAGGTATGGGTTTAGTGACAGAATTAGACTTGGAAATACACAGTAGCGGGTGTGTGTGAAGTTATTCTGAATGACCCAATGTGCACCTTGAATATTATATACCCTTTTAGGGATAGATTTCAAATAGCTCTGATATAGCAGAAACCACTAAATTATGAAATTGCTAAATTGGGAATTGTATTTCAACCCAGAACAAAAAATGTGCTTTGACGGACACTAAATAACTTTCCCAGCCACAACAGGACAGCGTAACGAGAGATTTAGCAGGATATAAATTTGAGGCCTAGTATTTAGGCGCTGGGTGACAGGTATGGGTTTAGTGACAGAATTAGACTTGGAAATACACAGTAGCGGGTGTGTGTGAAGTTATTCTGAATGACCCAATGTGCACCTTGAATATTATATACCCTTTTAGGGATAGATTTCAAATAGCTCTGATATAGCAGAAACCACTAAATTATGAAATTGCTAAATTGGGAATTGTATTTCAACCCAGAACAAGAAATGTGCTTGAACGGACACTAAATAACTCGCCCAGCTACAGCACTAACGAGAGATTTAGCAGGATATAAATTTGAGGCCTAGTATTTAGGCGCTGGGTGACAGGTATGGGTTTAGTGACAGAATTAGACTTGGAAATACACAGTAGCGGGTGTGTGTGAAGTTATTCTGAATGACCCAATGTGCACCTTGAATATTATATACCCTTTTAGGGATAGATTTCAAATAGCTCTGATATAGCAGAAACCACTAAATTATGAAATTGCTAAATTGGGAATTGTATTTCAACCCAGAACAAGAAATGTGCTTGAACGGACACTAAATAACTCGCCCAGCTACAGCACGTAACGAGAGATTTAGCAGGATATAAATTTGAGGCCTAGTATTTAGGCGCTGGGTGACAGGTATGGGTTTAGTGACAGAATTAGACTTGGAAATACACAGTAGCGGGTGTGTGTGAAGTTATTCTGAATGACCCAATGTGCACCTTGAATATTATATACCCTTTTAGGGATAGATTTCAAATAGCTCTGATATAGCAGAAACCACTAAATTATGAAATTGCTAAATTGGGAATTGTATTTCAACCCAGAACAAGAAATGTGCTTGAACGGACACTAAATAACTCGCCCAGCTACAGCACTAAGGACAGATTTAGCAGGATATAAATTTGAGGCCTAGTATTTAGGCGCTGGGTGACAGGTATGGGTTTAGTGACAGAATTAGACTTGGAAATACACAGTAGCGGGTGTGTGTGAAGTTATTCTGAATGACCCAATGTGCACCTTGAATATTATATACCCTTTTAGGGATAGATTTCAAATAGCTCTGATATAGCAGAAACCACTAAATTATGAAATTGCTAAATTGGGAATTGTATTTCAACCCAGAACAAGAAATGTGCTTGAACGGACACTAAATAACTCGCCCAGCTACAGCACTAACGAGAGATTTAGCAGGATATAAATTTGAGGCCTAGTATTTAGGCGCTGGGTGACAGGTATGGGTTTAGTGACAGAATTAGACTTGGAAATACACAGTAGCGGGTGTGTGTGAAGTTATTCTGAATGACCCAATGTGCACCTTGAATATTATATACCCTTTTAGGGATAGATTTCAAATAGCTCTGATATAGCAGAAACCACTAAATTATGAAATTGCTAAATTGGGAATTGTATTTCAACCCAGAACAAGAAATGTGCTTGAACGGACACTAAATAACTCGCCCAGCTACAGCACTAACGAGAGATTTAGCAGGATATAAATTTGAGGCCTAGTATTTAGGCGCTGGGTGACAGGTATGGGTTTAGTGACAGAATTAGACTTGGAAATACACAGTAGCGGGTGTGTGTGAAGTTATTCTGAATGACCCAATGTGCACCTTGAATATTATATACCCTTTTAGGGATAGATTTCAAATAGCTCTGATATAGCAGAAACCACTAAATTATGAAATTGCTAAATTGGGAATTGTATTTCAACCCAGAACAAGAAATGTGCTTGAACGGACACTAAATAACTCGCCCAGCTACAGCACTAACGAGAGATTTAGCAGGATATAAATTTGAGGCCTAGTATTTAGGCGCTGGGTGACAGGTATGGGTTTAGTGACAGAATTAGACTTGGAAATACACAGTAGCGGGTGTGTGTGAAGTTATTCTGAATGACCCAATGTGCACCTTGAATATTATATACCCTTTTAGGGATAGATTTCAAATAGCTCTGATATAGCAGAAACCACTAAATTATGAAATTGCTAAATTGGGAATTGTATTTCAACCCAGAACAAGAAATGTGCTTGAACGGACACTAAATAACTCGCCCAGCTACAGCACTAACGAGAGATTTAGCAGGATATAAATTTGAGGCCTAGTATTTAGGCGCTGGGTGACAGGTATGGGTTTAGTGACAGAATTAGACTTGGAAATACACAGTAGCGGGTGTGTGTGAAGTTATTCTGAATGACCCAATGTGCACCTTGAATATTATATACCCTTTTAGGGATAGATTTCAAATAGCTCTGATATAGCAGAAACCACTAAATTATGAAATTGCTAAATTGGGAATTGTATTTCAACCCAGAACAAAAATGTGCTTTGACGGACACTAAATAACTTTCCCAGCCACAACAGGACAGCGGTAACGAGAGATTTAGCAGGATATAAATTTGAGGCCTAGTATTTAGGCGCTGGGTGACAGGTATGGGTTTAGTGACAGAATTAGACTTGGAAATACACAGTAGCGGGTGTGTGTGAAGTTATTCTGAATGACCCAATGTGCACCTTGAATATTATATACCCTTTTAGGGATAGATTTCAAATAGCTCTGATATAGCAGAAACCACTAAATTATGAAATTGCTAAATTGGGAATTGTATTTCAACCCAGAACAAGAAATGTGTTTGAACGGACACTAAATAACTCGCCCAGCTACAGCACTAACGAGAGATTTAGCAGGATATAAATTTGAGGCCTAGTATTTAGGCGCTGGGTGACAGGTATGGGTTTAGTGACAGAATTAGACTTGGAAATACACAGTAGCGGGTGTGTGTGAAGTTATTCTGAATGACCCAATGTGCACCTTGAATATTATATACCCTTTTAGGGATAGATTTCAAATAGCTCTGATATAGCAGAAACCACTAAATTATGAAATTGCTAAATTGGGAATTGTATTTCAACCCAGAACAAGAAATGTGCTTGAACGGACACTAAATAACTCGCCCAGCTACAGCACTAAGGACAGATTTAGCTGGATATAAATTTGAGGCCTAGTATTTAGGCGCTGGGTGACAGGTATGGGTTTAGTGACAGAATTAGACTTGGAAATGCACAGTAGCGGGTGTGTGAAGTTATTCTGAATGTACCCTATGTGCACCTTGAATATTATATACCCTTTTAGGGATAGATTTCAAATAGCTCTGATATAGCAGAAACCACTAAATTATGAAATTGCTAAATTGGGAATTGTATTTCAACCCAGAACAAGAAATGTGCTTGAACGGACACTAAATAACTCGCCCAGCTACAGCACTAACGAGAGATTTAGCAGGATATAAATTTGAGGCCTAGTATTTAGGCGCTGGGTGACAGGTATGGGTTTAGTGACAGAATTAGACTTGGAAATACACAGTAGCGGGTGTGTGTGAAGTTATTCTGAATGACCCAATGTGCACCTTGAATATTATATACCCTTTTAGGGATAGATTTCAAATAGCTCTGATATAGCAGAAACCACTAAATTATGAAATTGCTAAATTGGGAATTGTATTTCAACCCAGAACAAGAAATGTGCTTGAACGGACACTAAATAACTCGCCCAGCTACAGCACTAAGGACAGATTTAGCTGGATATAAATTTGAGGCCTAGTATTTAGGCGCTGGGTGACAGGTATGGGTTTAGTGACAGAATTAGACTTGGAAATACACAGTAGCGGGTGTGTGTGAAGTTATTCTGAATGACCCTATGTGCACCTTCAATATGATCTACCCTTTTAGGGATAGATTTCAAATAGCTCTGATATAGCAGAAACCACTAAATTATGAAATTGCTAAATTGGGAATTGTATTTCAACCCAGAACAAGAAATGTGCTTGAACGGACACTAAATAACTCGCCCAGCTACAGCACTAACGAGAGATTTAGCAGGATATAAATTTGAGGCCTAGTATTTAGGCGCTGGGTGACAGGTATGGGTTTAGTGACAGAATTAGACTTGGAAATACACAGTAGCGGGTGTGTGTGAAGTTATTCTGAATGACCCAATGTGCACCTTGAATATTATATACCCTTTTAGGGATAGATTTCAAATAGCTCTGATATAGCAGAAACCACTAAATTATGAAATTGCTAAATTGGGAATTGTATTTCAACCCAGAACAAGAAATGTGCTTGAACGGACACTAAATAACTCGCCCAGCTACAGCACTAAGGACAGATTTAGCTGGATATAAATTTGAGGCCTAGTATTTAGGCGCTGGGTGACAGGTATGGGTTTAGTGACAGAATTAGACTTGGAAATGCACAGTAGCGGGTGTGTGAAGTTATTCTGAATGACCCTATGTGCACCTTGAATATTATATACCCTTTTAGGGATAGATTTCAAATAGCTCTGATACAGCAGAAACAACTAAATTTTTAAATTGCTAAATTGGGAATTGTATTTCAACCCAGAACAAAAAATGTGCTTTGACGGACACTAAATAACTTTCCCAGCCACAACAGGACAGCGGTAACGAGAGATTTAGCGGGATATAAATTTGAGGCCTAGTATTTAGGCGCTGGGTGACCGGTATGGATTTAGTGACAGAATTAGACTGGGATATGGCCAAAAAATAACCACACTATTGCTGGTTAAATGCACTTGGTGATGGGCGCAGCTTGCCCCTGATGTAGTATATGGCCAAAAAATGAACAGACTATTGCTGGTTAAATGCACTTGGTGTCACAGCTTGACCAACCACACTACTGAGGGTTAAATGCACTTGGTGACGGGCGCAGCTTGCCCCTGATTTAGTATATGGCCAAAAAATGAACAGACTATTGCTGGTTAAATGCACTTGGTGTGATAGCTTGACCAACCACACTACTGAGGGTTAAATGCACTTGGTGTGACAGCTTCACCCTGATGTAGGCTTTAGCCAAAAAACAACCACACCATTGAGGGTTAAATGCACTTGGTCGCAGCTTGTGCTGGCGCACCACAAGACACAAAATGGCCGCCGATCACCCCAGAAAAATGTGACTGACAAACGGTCTGGGCAGCCTAAAAACAGTGAGCAATTGAGGATCAGCAGCTCAATGATCCACAGCTGCAGATCGATCAGTTAATCAAGTCCTTTGGAGGAGTTAATCTGCCTAATCTCGCCCTACTGTCGCAGCCGCAACCTCTCCCTACGCTAATCAGAGCAGAGTGACGGGCGGCGCTATGTGACTCCAGCTTAAATAGAGGCTGGGTCACATGGTGCTCTGGCCAATCACAGCCATGCCAATAGTAGGCATGGCTGTGATGGCCTCTTGGGGCAAGTAGTATGACGCTTGTTGATTGGCTGCTTAGCAGCCTTTCAAAAAGCGCCAAGAAAGCGTCACAAAAGCGCGAAGAAAGCGACGAACACCGAACCCGGACTTTTACGAAAATGTCCGGGTTCGGGTCCGTGTCACGGACACCCCAAAATTCGGTACGAACCCGAACTATACAGTTCGAGTTCGCTCATCCCTAGTCGCTAGCCCTTAACTACTATATAGCAAAAGAGTCACAGATTCCAAAGATGTTAGGATCCTCTTAGGTTACTTTCACAGTAGCCTTACACAGTAACAACTGCCAATTGAGGATATTCAAGTCGACCAATGCTTGTTTAAAGCACAGGCTTATGCAAATGAATTGAGGCATAAATGATCATTATTACGATTGTTCATCCTTCATTTAGTTTACACAGGGTGATGTGTTCCTGACAAACAACTATGGCTGGGTTCACATTTGCGTTGTGAACTCCAGCAGAACTCCGGATACCACCATGCACTGCTGGATCCCCATTCACTGTCATGGGATCTGGTGGTAATCCGGCTGCTTTCTGGCATATATGCTGACTTTTGGCTGGACAAAAAAGTTGCATGTAGCATTTTTTTGGTCTGGCTGAAAACCAGCATGTACACCGGATACAATGAGGGGATTACAGTGCCAGAGTTCACAACACAGATGTGAACCCGGCCTATTTCAGGTTCCAAGAATGCAATACTCAAATGAGTATTTTCCAATCCACAGGAGAACCAGAAAAAAGATATTAGCACCAGCGCTTCCCGAAAGACACTTTATTTCATATTTAAAGACGTAGTGAGTAGAGTTGAGCGAACACCTGGATGTTCGGGTTCGAGAAGTTCGGCCGAACATCCCGGAAATGTTCGGGTTCGGGATCCGAACCCGATCCGAACTTCGTCCCGAACCCGAACCCCATTGAAGTCAATGGGGACCCGAACTTTTCGGCACTAAAACGGCTGTAAAACAGCCCAGGAAAGGGCTAGAGGGCTGCAAAAGGCAGCAACATGTAGGTAAATCCCCTGCAAACAAATGTGGATAGGGAAATTAATTAAAATAAAAATTAAATAAATAAAAATTAACCAAAATCAATTGGAGAGAGGTTCCATAGCAGAGAATCTGGCTTCCCGTCACCCACCACTGGAACAGTCCATTCTCAGATATTTAGGCCCCGGCACCCAGGCAGAGGAGAGAGGTCCCGTAACAGACAATCTGGCTTCATGTCAGCAGAGAATCAGTCTTCATGTCATAGCAGAGAATCAGGCTTCACGTCACCCACCACTGTAATAGTCCATTTTCATAAATTTAGGCCCAGCACCCAGGCAGAGGAGAGAGGTCCCGTAACAGACAATCTGGCTTCATGTCAGCAGAGAATCAGTCTTCATATCATAGCAGAGAATCTGGCTTCCCGTTACCCACCACTGGAACAGTCCATTCTCAGATATTTAGGCCCCGGCACCCAGGCAGAGGAGAGAGGTCCCGTAACAGACAATCTGGCTTCATGTCAGCAGAGAATCAGTCTTCATATCATAGCAGAGAATCAGGCTTCACGTCAGCCACCACTGCAACAGTCCATTGTCATAAATTCAGGCCCAGCACCCAGGCAGAGGAGAGAGGTCCCGTAACAGACAATCTGGCTTCATGTCAGCAGAGAATCAGTCTGCATGTCATAGCAGAGAATGAGGCTTCACGTCACCCACCACTGCAACAGTCCATTTTCATAAATTTAGGCCCAGCACCCAGGCAGAGGAGAGAGGTCCCGTAACAGAGGATCTGGCTTCATGTCACCAGAGAATCAGTCTGCATGTCATAGCAGAGAATCAGGCTTCACGTCACCCACCACTGCAACAGTCCATTTTCATAAATTTAGGCCCAGCACCCAGGCAGAGGAGAGAGGTCCCGTAACAGAGGATCTGGCTTCATGTCACCAGAGAATCAGTCTGCATGTCATAGCAGAGAATCAGGCTTCACGTCAGCCACCACTGCAACAATCCATTGGCATATATTTAGGCCTAGCACACAGGCAGAGGAGAGAGGTCCCGTAACAGACAATCTGGCTTCATGTCAGCAGAGAATCAGTCTTCATATCATAGCAGAGAATCAGGCTTCACGTCAGCCACCAATGCAACAGTCCATTGTCAGATATTTAGGCCCAGCACCCAGGCAGAGGAGAGAGGTCCCGTAACAGAGGATCTGGCTTCATGTCACCAGAGAATCAGTCTGCATGTCATAGCAGAGAATCAGGCTTCACGTCAGCCACCACTGCAACAAGTCCATTGGCATATATTTAGGCCTAGCACACAGGCAGAGGAGAGAGGTCCCGTAACAGACAATCTGGCTTCATGTCAGCAGAGAATCAGTCTGCATGTCATAGCAGAGAATGAGGCTTCACGTCACCCACCACTGCAACAGTCCATTTTCATAAATTTAGGCCCAGCACCCAGGCAGAGGAGAGAGGTCCCGTAACAGAGGATCTGGCTTCATGTCACCAGAGAATCAGTCTGCATGTCATAGCAGAGAATCAGGCTTCACGTCACCCACCACTGCAACAGTCCATTTTCATATATTTAGGCCCAGCACCCAGGCAGAGGAGAGAGGTCCCGTAACAGAGGATCTGGCTTCATGTCACCAGAGAATCAGTCTGCATGTCATAGCAGAGAATCAGGCTTCACGTCAGCCACCACTGCAACAATCCATTGGCATATATTTAGGCCTAGCACACAGGCAGAGGAGAGAGGTCCCGTAACAGACAATCTGGCTTCATGTCAGCAGAGAATCAGTCTTCATATCATAGCAGAGAATCAGGCTTCACGTCAGCCACCAATGCAACAGTCCATTGTCATATATTTAGGCCCAGCACCCAGGCAGAGGAGAGAGGTCCCGTAACAGAGGATCTGGCTTCATGTCAGCAGAGAATCAGTCTTCATGTCATAGCAGAGAATCAGGCTTCACGTCACCCACCACTGCAACAGTCCATTTCATAAATTTAGGCCCAGCACCCAGGCAGAGGAGAGAGGTCCCGTAACAGAGGATCTGGCTTCATGTCAGCAGAGAATCAGTCTGCATGTCATAGCAGAGAATCAGGCTTCACGTCAGCCACCACTGCAACAGTCCATTGGCATATATTTAGGCCTAGCACACAGGCAGAGGAGAGAGGTCCCGTAACAGACAATCTGGCTTCATGTCAGCAGAGAATCAGTCTGCATGTCATAGCAGAGAATGAGGCTTCACGTCACCCACCACTGCAACAGTCCATTTTCATAAATTTAGGCCCAGCACCCAGGCAGAGGAGAGAGGTCCCGTAACAGAGGATCTGGCTTCATGTCAGCCAGAGAATCAGTCTGCATGTCATAGCAGAGAATCAGGCTTCACGTCACCCACCACTGCAACAGTCCATTGTCATAAATTCAGGCCCAGCACCCAGGCAGAGGAGAGAGGTCCCGTAACAGACAATCTGGCTTCATGTCACCAGAGAATCAGTCTGCATGTCATAGCAGAGAATGAGGCTTCACGTCAGCCACCACTGCAACAATCCATTGGCATATATTTAGGCCTAGCACACAGGCAGAGGAGAGGTTCATTCAACTTTGGGTAGCCTTGCAATATAATGGTAAAATGAAAATAAAAATAGGATTGAATGAGGAAGTGCCCTGGAGTCCAATAATATATGGTTATGGGGAGGTAGTTAATGTCTAATCTGGACAAGGGACGGACAGGTCCTGTGGGATCCATGCCTGGTTCATTTTTATGAACGTCAGCTTGTCCACATTGGCTGTAGACAGGCGGCTGCGTTTGTCTGTAATGACGCCCCCTGCCGTGCTGAATACACGTTCAGACAAAACGCTGGCTGCCGGGCAGGCCAGCACCTCCAAGGCATAAAAGGCTAGCTCTGGCCACGTGGACAATTTAGAGACCCAGAAGTTGAATGGGGCCGAACCATCAGTCAGTACGTGGAGGGGTGTGCACACGTACTGTTCCACCATGTTAGTGAAATGTTGCCTCCTGCTAACACGTTGCGTATCAGGTGGTGGTGCAGTTAGCTGTGGCGTGTTGACAAAAGTTTTCCACATCTCTGCCATGCTAACCCTGCCCTCAGAGGAGCTGGCCGTGACACAGCTGCCTTGGCGACCTCTTGCTCCTCCTCTGCCTTGGCCTTGGGCTTCCACTTGTTCCCCTGTGACATTTGGGAATGCTCTCAGTAGCGCGTCTACCAACGTGCGCTTGTACTCGCGCATCTTCCTATCACGCTCCAGTGCAGGAAGTAAGGTGGGCACATTGTCTTTGTAGCGTGGATCCAGCAGGGTGGCAACCCAGTAGTCCGCACAGGTTAAAATGTGGGCAACTCTGCTGTCGTTGCGCAGGCACTGCAGCATGTAGTCGCTCATGTGTGCCAGGCTGCCCAGGGGTAAGGACAAGCTGTCCTCTGTGGGAGGCGTATCGTCATCGTCCTGCCTTTCCCCCCAGCCACGCACCAGTGATGGACCCGAGCTGCGTTGGGTGCCACCCCGCTGTGACCATGCTTCATCCTCATCCTCCTCCACCTCCTCCTCATCCTCGTCCTCCTCGTCCTCCAGTAGTGGGCCCTGGCTGGCCACATTTGTACCTGGCCTCTGCTGTTGCCAAAAACCTCCCTCTGAGTCACTTCGAAGAGACTGGCCTGAAAGTGCTAAAAATGACCCCTCTTCCTCCTCCTCCTCCTCCTCCTCCTGGGCCACCTCCTCTTCCATCATCGCCCTAAGTGTTTTCTCAAGGAGACATAGAAGTGGTATTGTAACGCTGATAACGGTGTCATCGCCACTGGCCATGTTGGTGGAGTACTCGAAACAGCGCAACAGGGCACACAGGTCTCGCATGGAGGCCCAGTCATTGGTGGTGAAGTGGTGCTGTTCTGTAGTGCGACTGACCCGTGCGTGCTGCAGCTGAAACTCCACTATGGCCTGCTGCTGCTCGCACAGTCTGTCCAGCATGTGCAAGGTGGAGTTCCACCTGGTGGGCACGTCGCATATGAGGCGGTGAGCGGGAAGGCCGAAGTTACGCTGTAGCGCAGACAGGCGAGCAGCGGCAGGATGTGAACGCCGGAAGCGCGAACAGACGGCCCGCACTTTATGCAGCAGCTCTGACATGTCGGGGTAGTTGTGAATGAACTTCTGCACCACCAAATTCAGCACATGCGCCAAGCAAGGGATGTGCGTCAAATTGGCTAGTCCCAGAGCTGCAACGAGATTTCGCCCATTATCACACACCACCAGGCCGGGCTTGAGGCTCACCGGCAGCAACCACTCGTCGGTCTGTTGTTCAATACCCCGCCACAACTCCTGTGCGGTGTGGGGCCTGTCCCCCAAACATATGAGTTTCAGAATGGCCTGCTGACGTTTACCCCGGGCTGTGCTGAAGTTGGTGGTGAAGGTGTGTGGCTGACTGGATGAGCAGGTGGAAGAAGAGGAGGAGGAAGCCGAGAAGGAGGAGGTGGCAACAGGAGGCAAAGAATGTTGCCCTGCGATCCTTGGCGGCGGAAGGACGTGCGCCAAACAGCTCTCCGCCTGGGGCCCAGCTGCCACTACATTTACCCAGTGTGCAGTTAGGGAGATATAGCGTCCCTGGCCGTGCTTACTGGTCCACGTATCTGTGGTTAGGTGGACCTTGCTACAGATGGCGTTGCGCAGTGCACACTTGATTTTATCGGATACTTGGTTGTGCAGGGAAGGCACGGCTCTCTTGGAGAAGTAGTGCCGGCTGGGAACAACATACTGTGGGACAGCAAGCGACATGAGCTGTTTGAAGCTGTCTGTGTCCACCAGCCTAAATGACAGCATTTCATAGGCCAGTAGTTTAGAAATGCTGGCATTCAGGGCCAGGGATCGAGGGTGGCTAGGTGGGAATTTACGCTTTCTATCAAATGTTTGTGAGATGGAGAGCTGAACGCTGGCGTGTGACATGGTTGAGACGCTTGGTGACGGAGGTGGTGGTGGTGGTGTTGGTGGTACATCCCCTGTTTGCTGGGCGGCAGGTGCCAACGTTCCTCCAGAGGCGGAGGAAGAGGCCGAGGCGGCAGCAGCAGAATAGGCCGAGGCGGCAGCAGCAGAAGAGGTAGCAGGGGGAGCCTGAGTGACTTCCTTGGTTTTAAGGTGTTTACTCCACTGCAGTTCATGCTTTGCATGCAGGTGCCTGGTCATGCAGGTTGTGCTCAGGTTCAGAACGTTAATGCCTCGCTTCAGGCTCTGATGGCACAGCGTGCAAACCACTCGGGTCTTGTCGTCAGCACATTGTTTGAAGAAGTGCCATGCCAGGGAACTCCTTGAAGCTGCCTTTGGGGTGCTCGGTCCCAGATGGCGGCGGTCAGTAGCAGGCGGAGTCTCTTGGCGGCGGGTGTTCTGCTTTTGCCCACTGCTCCCTCTTTTGCTACGCTGTTGGCTCGGTCTCACCACTGCCTCTTCCTCCGAACTGTGAAAGTCAGTGGCACGACCTTCATTCCATGTGGGGTCTAGGACCTCATCGTCCCCTGCATCGTCTTCCACCCAGTCTTGATCCCTGACCTCCTGTTCAGTCTGCACACTGCAGAAAGACGCAGCAGTTGGCACCTGTGTTTCGTCATCATCAGAGACATGCTGAGGTGGTATTCCCATGTCCTCATCATCAGGAAACATAAGTGGTTGTGCGTCAGTGCATTCTATGTCTTTCACCGCTGGGGAAGGGCTAGGTGGATGCCCTTGGGAAACCCTGCCAGCGGAGTCTTCAAACAGCATAAGAGACTGCTGCATAACTTGAGGCTGAGACAGTTTCCCTGGTATGCATGGGGGTGATGTGACAGACTGATGGGGTTGGTTTTCAGGCGCCATCTGTGCGCTTTCTGCAGAAGACTGGGTGGGAGATAATGTGAACGTGCTGGATCCACTGTCGGCCACCCAATTGACTAATGCCTGTACCTGCTCAGGCCTTACCATCCTTAGAACGGCATTGGGCCCCACCATATATCGCTGTAAATTCTGGCGGCTACTGGGACCTGAGGTAGTTGGTACACTAGGACGTGTGGATGTGGCAGAACGGCCACGTCCTCTCCCAGCACCAGAGGGTCCACTAACACCACCACGACCATGTCCACGTCCGCGTCCCTTACTAGATGTTTTTCTCATTGTTATGGTTCACCACAACAACAAATATATTATTTGGCCCAATGTATTGTATTCAAATTCAGCGGGATATAAATTTGAGGCCTAGTATTTAGGCGCTGGGTGACCGGTATGGATTTAGTGACAGAATTAGACTTGGAAATGCACAGAAGCGTGTGTGTGAAGTTATTCTGAATGACCCTATGTGCACCTTCAATATGATCTACCCTTTTAGGGATAGATTTCAAATAGCTCTGATATAGCAGAAACCACTAAATTATGAAATTGCTAAATTGGGAATTGTATTTCAACCCAGAACAAAAAATGTGCTTTGACGGACACTAAATAACTTTCCCAGCCACAACAGGACAGCGGTAACGAGAGATTTAGCGGGATATAAATTTGAGGCCTAGTATTTAGGCGCTGGGTGACAGGTATGGGTTTAGTGACAGAATTAGACTTGGAAATACACAGTAGCGGGTGTGTGTGAAGTTATTCTGAATGACCCTATGTGCACCTTGAATATTATATACCCTTTTAGGGATAGATTTCAAATAGCTCTGATATAGCAGAAACCACTAAATTATGAAATTGCTAAATTGGGAATTGTATTTCAACCCAGAACAAAAAATGTGCTTTGACGGACACTAAATAACTTTCCCAGCTACAACAGGACAGCGGTAACGAGAGATTTAGCAGGATATAAATTTGAGGCCTAGTATTTAGGCGCTGGGTGACAGGTATGGGTTTAGTGACAGAATTAGACTTGGAAATACACAGTAGCGGGTGTGTGTGAAGTTATTCTGAATGACCCAATGTGCACCTTGAATATTATATACCCTTTTAGGGATAGATTTCAAATAGCTCTGATATAGCAGAAACCACTAAATTATGAAATTGCTAAATTGGGAATTGTATTTCAACCCAGAACAAAAAATGTGCTTTGACGGACACTAAATAATCTTGCCCAGCAACAACAGTACAGCGGTAACGAGAGATTTAGCAGGATATAAATTTGAGGCCTAGTATTTAGGCGCTGGGTGACAGGTATGGGTTTAGTGACAGAATTAGACTTGGAAATACACAGTAGCGGGTGTGTGTGAAGTTATTCTGAATGACCCAATGTGCACCTTGAATATTATATACCCTTTTAGGGATAGATTTCAAATAGCTCTGATATAGCAGAAACCACTAAATTATGAAATTGCTAAATTGGGAATTGTATTTCAACCCAGAACAAAAAATGTGCTTTGACGGACACTAAATAACTTTCCCAGCACAACAGTACAGCGGTAACGAGAGATTTAGCAGGATATAAATTTGAGGCCTAGTATTTAGGCGCTGGGTGACAGGTATGGGTTTAGTGACAGAATTAGACTTGGAAATACACAGTAGCGGGTGTGTGTGAAGTTATTCTGAATGACCCAATGTGCACCTTGAATATTATATACCCTTTTAGGGATAGATTTCAAATAGCTCTGATATAGCAGAAACCACTAAATTATGAAATTGCTAAATTGGGAATTGTATTTCAACCCAGAACAAAAAATGTGCTTTGACGGACACTAAATAATCTTTCCCAGCAACAACAGTACAGCGGTAACGAGAGATTTAGCAGGATATAAATTTGAGGCCTAGTATTTAGGCGCTGGGTGACAGGTATGGGTTTAGTGACAGAATTAGACTTGGAAATACACAGTAGCGGGTGTGTGTGAAGTTATTCTGAATGACCCAATGTGCACCTTGAATATTATATACCCTTTTAGGGATAGATTTCAAATAGCTCTGATATAGCAGAAACCACTAAATTATGAAATTGCTAAATTGGGAATTGTATTTCAACCCAGAACAAAAAATGTGCTTTGACGGACACTAAATAACTTTCCCAGCTACAACAGTACAGCGGTAACGAGAGATTTAGCAGGATATAAATTTGAGGCCTAGTATTTAGGCGCTGGGTGACAGGTATGGGTTTAGTGACAGAATTAGACTTGGAAATACACAGTAGCGGGTGTGTGTGAAGTTATTCTGAATGACCCAATGTGCACCTTGAATATTATATACCCTTTTAGGGATAGATTTCAAATAGCTCTGATATAGCAGAAACCACTAAATTATGAAATTGCTAAATTGGGAATTGTACTTCAACCCAGAACAAAAAATGTGCTTTGACGGACACTAAATAACTTTCCCAGCTACAACAGGACAGCGGTAACGAGAGATTTAGCGGGATATAAATTTGAGGCCTAGTATTTAGGCGCTGGGTGACAGGTATGGGTTTAGTGACAGAATTAGACTTGGAAATACACAGTAGCGGGTGTGTGTGAAGTTATTCTGAATGACCCTATGTGCACCTTCAATATTATATACCCTTTTAGGGATAGATTTCAAATAGCTCTGATATAGCAGAAACCACTAAATTATGAAATTGCTAAATTGGGAATTGTATTTCAACCCAGAACAAAAAATGTGCTTTGACGGACACTAAATAACTTTCCCAGCTACAACAGGACAGCGGTAACGAGAGATTTAGCAGGATATAAATTTGAGGCCTAGTATTTAGGCGCTGGGTGACAGGTATGGGTTTAGTGACAGAATTAGACTTGAAATACACAGTAGCGGGTGTGTGTGAAGTTATTCTGAATGACCCAATGTGCACCTTGAATATTATATACCCTTTTAGGGATAGATTTCAAATAGCTCTGATATAGCAGAAACCACTAAATTATGAAATTGCTAAATTGGGAATTGTACTTCAACCCAGAACAAAAAATGTGCTTTGACGGACACTAAATAATCTTTCCCAGCAACAACAGTACAGCGGTAACGAGAGATTTAGCAGGATATAAATTTGAGGCCTAGTATTTAGGCGCTGGGTGACAGGTATGGGTTTAGTGACAGAATTAGACTTGGAAATACACAGTAGCGGGTGTGTGTGAAGTTATTCTGAATGACCCAATGTGCACCTTGAATATTATATACCCTTTTAGGGATAGATTTCAAATAGCTCTGATATAGCAGAAACCACTAAATTATGAAATTGCTAAATTGGGAATTGTACTTCAACCCAGAACAAAAAATGTGCTTTGACGGACACTAAATAACTTTCCCAGCTACAACAGGACAGCGGTAACGAGAGATTTAGCGGGATATAAATTTGAGGCCTAGTATTTAGGCGCTGGGTGACAGGTATGGGTTTAGTGACAGAATTAGACTTGGAAATACACAGTAGCGGGTGTGTGTGAAGTTATTCTGAATGACCCTATGTGCACCTTCAATATGATCTACCCTTTTAGGGATAGATTTCAAATAGCTCTGATATAGCAGAAACCACTAAATTATGAAATTGCTAAATTGGGAATTGTATTTCAACCCAGAACAAAAAATGTGCTTTGACGGACACTAAATAACTTTCCCAGCTACAACAGGACAGCGGTAACGAGAGATTTAGCAGGATATAAATTTGAGGCCTAGTATTTAGGCGCTGGGTGACAGGTATGGGTTTAGTGACAGAATTAGACTTGAAAATACACAGTAGCGGGTGTGTGTGAAGTTATTCTGAATGACCCAATGTGCACCTTGAATATTATATACCCTTTTAGGGATAGATTTCAAATAGCTCTGATATAGCAGAAACCACTAAATTATGAAATTGCTAAATTGGGAATTGTACTTCAACCCAGAACAAAAAATGTGCTTTGACGGACACTAAATAACTTTCCCAGCTACAACAGGACAGCGGTAACGAGAGATTTAGCAGGATATAAATTTGAGGCCTAGTATTTAGGCGCTGGGTGACAGGTATGGGTTTAGTGACAGAATTAGACTTGAAAATACACAGTAGCGGGTGTGTGTGAAGTTATTCTGAATGACCCAATGTGCACCTTGAATATTATATACCCTTTTAGGGATAGATTTCAAATAGCTCTGATATAGCAGAAACCACTAAATTATGAAATTGCTAAATTGGGAATTGTACTTCAACCCAGAACAAAAAATGTGCTTTGACGGACACTAAATAACTTTCCCAGCTACAACAGGACAGCGGTAACGAGAGATTTAGCGGGATATAAATTTGAGGCCTAGTATTTAGGCGCTGGGTGACCGGTATGGATTTAGTGACAGAATTAGACTGGGATATGGCCAAAAAATAACCACACTATTGCTGGTTAAATGCACTTGGTGACGGGCGCAGCTTGCCCCTGATGTAGTATATGGCCAAAAAATGAACAGACTATTGCTGGTTAAATGCACTTGGTGTCACAGCTTGACCAACCACACTACTGAGGGTTAAATGCACTTGGTGACGGGCGCAGCTTGCCCCTGATGTAGTATATGGCCAAAAAATAAACAGACTATTGCTGGTTAAATGCACTTGGTGTGACAGCTTCACCCTGATGTAGGCTTTAGCCAGAAAACAACCACACCATTGAGGGTTAAATGCACTTGGTGACAGGCGCAGCTTGCCCCTGATTTTGTATATGGCCAAAAAATGAACAGACTATTGCTGGTTAAATGCACTTGGTGTGACAGCTTCACCCTGATGTAGGCTTTAGCCAAAAAACAACCACACCATTGAGGGTTAAATGCACTTGGTGACAGGCGCAGCTTGCCCCTGATTTTGTATATGGCCAAAAAATGAACAGACTATTGCTGGTTAAATGCACTTGGTGTGACAGCTTCACCCTGATGTAGGCTTTAGCCAAAAAACAACCACACCATTGAGGGTTAAATGCACTTGGTGACAGGCGCAGCTTGCCCCTGATTTTGTATATGGCCAAAAAATGAACAGACTATTGCTGGTTAAATGCACTTGGTGTGACAGCTTCACCCTGATGTAGGCTTTAGCCAAAAAACAACCACACCATTGAGGGTTAAATGCACTTGGTGACAGGCGCAGCTTGCCCCTGATTTTGTATATGGCCAAAAAATGAACAGACTATTGCTGGTTAAATGCACTTGGTGTGACAGCTTCACCCTGATGTAGGCTTTAGCCAAAAAACAACCACACCATTGAGGGTTAAATGCACTTGGTCGCAGCTTGTGCTGGCGCACCACAAGACACAAAATGGCCGCCGATCACCCCAGAAAAATGTGACTGACAAACGGTCTGGGCAGCCTAAAAACAGTGAGCAATTGAGGATCAGCAGCTCAATGATCCACAGCTGCAGATCGATCAGTTAATCAAGTCCTTTGGAGGAGTTAATCTGCCTAATCTCGCCCTACTGTCGCAGCCGCAACCTCTCCCTACGCTAATCAGAGCAGAGTGACGGGCGGCGCTATGTGACTCCAGCTTAAATAGAGGCTGGGTCACATGGTGCTCTGGCCAATCACAGCCATGCCAATAGTAGGCATGGCTGTGATGGCCTCTTGGGGCAAGTAGTATGACGCTTGTTGATTGGCTGCTTTGCAGCCTTTCAAAAAGCGCCAAGAAAGCGTCACAAAAGCGCCAAGAAAGCGACGAACACCGAACCCGAACCCGGACTTTTACGAAAATGTCCGGGTTCGGGTCCGTGTCACGGACACCCCAAAATTCGGTACGAACCCGAACTATACAGTTCGAGTTCGCTCATCCCTAGTAGTGAGTAGTTACTGTACAAAATTAAAAAAAATCTTCAAAAAGTCCAAATAAAACACTTCGGGGTGATGCCACTTTTTCACTTCTTCAGATACAGGACAAGGTGTTAAAAGTGCATTGCCCCGAAACACGTTATTTGGACTTTTTGATGCCATTTTTTACTTTGTATTGTAATTATTTACTTCTTATTTTAATATGAAATACAGAAAGTGTCCTTCAGGAAGTTCTGGTGGCAAGATCTCTTCTGTTTCTCTGGATTTCAGTCTTTCATGTCTGGATCCCCTTTAGCCGCCTGGTGATGTGGATCGCATAAAGTCTAGCAGCAATCCCCTGTGGTCATCATACAGCTCTAATGTGAGATCCCTAATCCCACAAGCTGAGCACCCTAGCCACCTTGATTTACTGATTGCCCACTGGTTATCACCCCATGCTTGTGTTGTACTTATTTTTTAGTATTTATTCTCAAAATTAGTATTTTGCTAATTTGTTGGGTGTTTGGCAGCACCTTTACATGGGCCAGTTATCAGTCTCTGATCTGACTTTCACTCCCCTGCCATAAGCCCACAAACGGCCTGAGCTCTGTGTTGTGTCCCCAATACTACCAGAAACACCGAAAATACTGGGCTCACTGTTGTAACTAGTCAAATAAGGTGTATAAAAAATAACTAAAAAAACTCCTAAAATAAAAATCAATGCACCTTGTGAAAGTATGAAACAACACATCTATATATAACTTTGTTACATGCATTGATTGTACAATCTTTTCAACATAAAATTTGAATAAACCCAATAAAAATAATTTTGATGTAAAATTGGATATAATCACTTAAATATAATATTGGACACACACCCACATAGACACCAGAGGGCACCATCATCGGTAAGTATGTATAGAGAATAACAGCTGAGAACCGGAGCAAATCTACCAAGAAAGCAAGCCTAAATACCATTCAAATAGTTAGATAGATAAACATTAATGCATAATTGCACATACAGACCAAGTCTGGGACAACCTCCTCCCAACTCCATTTCGCCCAGAGCCTTCTACCAGTACAGCAGGACCCCTAGATGCCACATTAGTCTAGGGAGCATGGGTTGGCCTGTATGGGTCCCATATACACAGGCAGATAATATGTCCATAACAATCTCCGATCTACAATATAGCAAATGGATCGGGTCTTGTTTAGTTAAATTTAATTGTATAACCCTTCGAGATAATATTTGGATGAACGATCAATCGTCCCAATACAGTTTCCAGTATTGTCAGCAGCACATCCCCCATTTTCATGGGGAGGGAGTTGGGCTCCCAACAGATGGGAATTTGCTTGTTTCTTGCTTGATCGCTGCCCACGTTTACACCGGACCAGAGACGTAACTACCATAGAAACAAATCATGCGATTGTTATGGGGCCCAGGGCAAGAGGGGGCCCAGTCTTAGTTGGGATTATCGCCTCTGCTACTGGAGATAAACCTTGGTCAGGACGCTACCCTCTAATGGAACAACTTTTAGCAAATGAAGCAGTGGAAAAATGGCCCAAGGGTCATTGAAAAAGGTTTAAGCAGAAACCCTTCTGTCCTGTGTGGGGGGCCTGGTTTGATCCTTGCTATGGTGCCCTTACTTCTCTATGTATGCCACTGCACCGGACAATGAATGATTGGGAATGAACATTTATATGAACCATCATTCAGGTTATCATTTCCTCGTGAAAATTGACATTTACTGCCAAGGAGTTAAAAGGAATTCAAAGACAGATATTCTATCCTTGGACTCTGTGTCTAGTTATCCATGCGTTGTAGTAGCTCGGGGGGAGAGGGGGGTCTTTAAAAACATTACTCAATTACATGGAACATGTGTAAGGGGCTAGACTTTCTACTCGGTTAGCCTTATTGGCCTGACACTTAGTCTTCTTGGTAAAAGTATTAACCGTCCCGATCCAGAGAATGTGAGTCGTTAGCTAATGCTATTTGTTGATCCTGAAGCCAGATATTTCAGTTGATATTGAACATTTATGAATTGGGAAATCTACCCAATCATGCAAGAAACATGACTGCATAGGCTTCAGTTCTGAAACTTCTGGCTGGACTGAAGAAGTACCAGAGATGCGGTATGGTTGTGCTCAACACTGACTCGATAGATTGAAAGGGAACTTGTCACTTATCACCGCGGCATATAGAATTTATTTATCTAGACTACTCACATTTTTTTTATGGCATTGTTTTGGTGTACATACAATTCACTAAATACATTGTTTCAGTGGGGGGAGAGAAAAACAGCAATTTTTTGGGGGGTTTCTTTTTGACGGCGGTCACAGTGTGGTATAAACATGTTAGGTTGAGTTCACACTTGAGTTATTCGATCAGTTATTTTGATCAGTTATTGAGAGCCAAAACCAGTAGTGAAGCCTCCACAGAGATAAAGTATAAGTTCTGTGTTTTTGACCCGCACCTGGTTTTTGGCTCACAATAACTGATCAAATAACTGAAGTGTGAACTCAACCTTAATTATCTATTTTGATTCCTAACAAATGCAGATTTTTATATTTTTTGTTTAACTACTTTTACACAATAAATTAAAAAAAATTGTCTCAACATATATTGAAAGCCATATCCTTTTTTAATTTTTTCATTGAGGAAGACAGGTGAGGAGCTTTTTTGCATTCACTTATTTGTCTTAGGGCTTGTTTTTTGATCAATTTTTTATTTGATCTGTTGCACACAGGAGACAGAAAATTTGGCATTGTGTTTTAGCTTCTTTTGCACCATTCACTGTGCAGGAAAAACATGAGCACATTAGTTTTATAGCACAGGATGTTACGTTTGTGGCAATAACATAATGTTTTTTTTTTTTTTAAAGAGCTTGTCCCATTAAGAGAACGTATGGAGAGTAGATTTGTCTGACATGTGGGGGTCCGACCGCTGGGGCCTCCGTTGATCACAAGAATGGGGGCCTGAGCTTTTCCCTTTCAATGTGAGTGGTGACCACACATGCTCGCTGCCACTTCAACTGTATGGGGCTGCTGGAGAGAGCCAAGTGCTCGTATTTAGCTATCAACAGCAGTCCCGTAGAGTTGAATGGAGTGGACGATAAGCATGCGTGTCTGATGACTACATTCATAAAAGACATTCCCATCACATATCCCATTTATCTCATCCACTCGTATGTTTCTGTCCTCTGCAGCATTAGTGGCACCAGCAGTCCTGTCTCATAACTGATTTGATCCACATTTACACCTCCCTGTCTGTTTGATACCTGTACATCCCCTACATACGTAGTCTCCGATCCTCACAAGACCTTCTTCTTTGTTCTCCTTTTGATTGTTCCTCTCACAATTTTCTACAAGATTTCTTTTGGAATTCCCAAGGACATCAGACTCTTCTCCAACATCCAAATCTTCAAAAGTAACCTGAAAACCCACCTCTTCAGGAAAGTCTACCACCTGTAATAGGCATGTTGCCACCACGCAGCCAGATTAGCAGCTTTTACTTGCACCCTGTCTTTCTTTCTCTTGTAGATTGTAAGCTCTCGCAGGAGAGTCCTCTCCCCCTCTTTTAATCATGGCATTTAGAGGGTATTTGGGCAGAAATGTACAGCTGACACCTTAGGATGGTTTGGGCATATTTCCTGCACCTACACCATCTCCATTAGAAGTGATGACATATAAGGGAGAGTTCACATTTACGTTACATTTTCTGTTCTTCTGATTCATTTTGAAAAACAGAAAAAAAAAAAAAAAAAACATGATCATGCTAAAAAAAAAGTGTCCTGTGTATCAGTTAGAGCTCATATGCAAGCAAATATATTTTTGGTCCACGATGCAGACCCATTCACTTTGATAGGGCCGAAAAAGATGCGGAAAGCATGTTACATTTTCTGTTCTTCTGATTCATTAGAAAAACTGAAAAAAAAACAAAAAACATGATCGTGGTAAAAAAAAAATGTCCTGTGTATCAGTTAGAGCTCATGCAAGCAAACATATTTTTGGTCCACGATGCAGACCCATTCACTTTGATAGGGCCGAAAAAGATGCGGAAAGCACACCCGTGTGCTGTCCACATCCATATGTCCATTCTTTGGTCCTGCAAAAAATAGTGTCCTGTTCTTGTGCGTTTTACAGACATAGATAGAACAGTTCCACAGAGGGCAGGACGTTCTATTCCGCAAAATGCGGAACACACACAGCCGGTATCTATGTTTTGCAGGACTGCAAAAATGACAATGGCTGTGTGCCTGAGCCCTTAAAAAAACGGATCTTGTTGCACATTTAGCATTCATTTGAGCCATTTCCGTCTGCATGCAAGACTTTTTTTTGTCTAAAATAACGGAATTCTGACAGAAATGGCTCACATGGATGCCAAATGTGCATAACTGATTATTTACAGAATGCTGTTTTTTTTTCTCTTTTGATGGATTAGAAGAATGGAAAATACATTGGAGATGTGAATTCTCCCTGTCAGCACAGTAGGCAGGAAACACGGACACAGTGAGCCCTGACTAGAACCCAACCTACTTTCCCTGCATAAGGGCAGTACAAGCCCTAAGCAGCAAGTCCGCAACTGGTCGACGTTCCCTGTTCTGCTAAGAGCAAGACAGAGACACAACCATACAGAGAAAGGTTGTATGGAAATAGGACAACATCAGGAGGACAATACAGTACAAAATCTGAGGATGGAGGGTAGTCAAAATAGCAAGTCCAAAGTCAGAACCTGACAGGTATCACGGTACAAAATCACAAGACAGAGGAAGGTCAGAGGCAAGCGAAGGTAAATATACTAGACAATCCAAGACATGCACAGACAGAACCAGGAGCACAGCAAGGGAGTAAACCTAGAACTGGCAAGGGTAAATTGCCAGCGAGGGATTTAAACAAAGCATAGATTCCCAGGATCAGAATCAGATAGGTCCATGACTCGATGCTTCATTGGTCAGACACAGCACAAAAGAACAGAACAGCTGTCTCCTGATTGGCTGAGATGCCCAAAGTTGAGACCCTAGCAATCTGATAGAGATGTCCTGTGGGAAACCCCTTTAAATGATGGTAAGATGTATCCTAGAAGAATGAAGGAAAAGGAAATCCTGGGAGATTAGGTGCAGAGGATCCACAGGGTAAGTCATTAAATTGCAGGTTAATTGTCTTTAATTAATCAGGAGGAAATGTCAAGTGTCCTGTCAGCCCGGATTAATAAAGGAAAAAAATCAAGTTATGATTACAAGCAAATTAATTTATTAGAAAATGACAAGCTCATAATTCCTTAGGGGTCTGTCTCTTAGTTTCATTCCATTCATTGATTATCAGGATGGCAACTTCTTGTGTGATACTTGAGACTGGAGGATAATAAGGTGCTTATTCTGATTCACCAGGTGATAAGTGCAGTGCACATCACAAGACGAGACATCTCTGCCCTCTTACTGTATGTTTAAACATGGGAGGTTAGGGGCATTCAAAGAATTTTGTCAGATCAGGAATATAGTCACACGTACCAGGTGGGATGCCTATTGGGGCATGGTAACATCATAGAGGGGATTGGATGCTTTGGGTGCCCCTGCCACCCCTAATCAATGAGCCGGAACAGAAACCTCTGTCCTACTTTGTTGACCTCTGTCTTGTTTTGGAAGACATGCTGTTCTTGTGTTACATAGACAACCATTTATCTGAATGGCTCCTATGAAATACTATATGTCCCCTACACTGGCTACGGCCCCTGGCTAAAATCACCTATTTGCCAGGGTGCTGGGAGACTCAAGGTGTTCAGCTGATCACCCTAATACAGGGTAGTTGCATATTTTATTTATTTTTTTATATATACAGTATATACTTTATTTTCAATTTTTATATCTAAGAAAATGTCAATTTCAAGGATATTCATATCAATACAATTCTATTGACATTTCAAATGACAGTCAAAAATAGCAATTGTTGTAGGAAAGAGTTTCAGTATCAACAGGCAAGTGGGAACATTTTCGATGTACGACTATAATATACCTTCTTGACACCAAACTCCTAAACATAACATTCTCGACCTTTAAAGTGGCCTGTCCAGTGGTAATTATTGTACTCTGAACAATAAAGAAATAATTAACGGGTGTGAGGGGTAAGTGGTAGGTGAGGGGGGGGGGGAGGGGGGTTTATGAAAAGAAGGGAAAAGAGTAAAGTGAGGAGGGGGGGGGGGGGGTGGTACATATGAAACCACCTTACATCTCCATAGAGCTTTTGTCTAGACTTCAATAAGCTTAAGATTGGTATAACAATCTTGAATACCGGCCATTAGTATCATGTTATCAACAACGCCCTATCAATCTGTTTTCACTATTTCCCATAATTTCCATACCTTGAGAAACCTATCATGGCTCCTGTTTATCCAGCTAGTCATTTCTTCAAAATTATAGATTAGATCCACTTTGGCTTTCCACTCCTGGATCGTGGGAGGATTTGTGTCAAGCCAGTGTAGTGGTATTAATGCTTTAGCTATTGCTAATAAATGTGTTATTAAGTTTTTCTTTGGAGGGGTGTAGAGGGAGGAAGGTTTTGATAAGAATATCATCTCAGGGGTGATCTCAAAGTCAGGAAGTGCTATTTTTTTTATCGCCTTATTTACCTCATCCCAGTATTTTCTAATCTGAGGACAGGACCACCAGATGTGTGATAAAGAACCCTCTCCCCCCCCACATCTCCAGCACTGTCGAGAATCAGAAAGACCTCTCTTGAACAGGAACTCTGGCGTTCTATACCACCTCGTGAGCAATTTAAAATGGTTCTCTTGCATACGAACACATTGTGTGAAGCCATGTGATGTTGCCGGTATTTGTTTAGCTTCCTGGTCCGAGAGGGCAATATCTAATTCTTACTCCTATGCCGCCAGGTATGGCGGTTTTATGATCTCACCCTGACCCCTCAGCAACAAATAGACGCCAGAAACCCCTCTTTGTTTCACTTGGGTTGTCTCTAGTAAAGCCTCTAGGTCCGTAAGGGGCCTCTGAAACCGGTATTTCTCTGCCGCTCTCCTGCACACAGCTTTTATATGTGAGTTTGCTAGGAAAAAGGTTGGGGACCTTTTGGTTGATTCTGTGATCTTTTCCTTTAAATAATGTTCTGTGTCTCTCATAAAGTCTCCCACTTTAATCTGTGCCAAAGAGGACCACAGCTCTGGGAATATTTTTATTGGTATATCTAGGAGGTCTGGGAGGAGATTTGTTAGCCTCAGTGGAGATGGATTAGGAGCCAAAGAGCACCTTTCCGAACACCACATCTCATATACCCCCATATACCCCCTGTTATATCTCTCTTTTTATTCGGGAGCCAAAGGTATTTTTGAAAGTGGTCCCCTACATTGTATTTACAGAGTTCACTAACATCTTTTTGTCTATTTGGTTCTGCTAGTTCTAACCATCTATTAAGCTGTATCGATTTATAATATGTGCCTATATCTGGTAATCCGAGGCCTCCCCTCTCCCTGCTCTTCACTACTATTTTATGTGCTATGCGAGACCTCTTCCCCGCCCATAGGAAGTTGGAAAATGGTTGCTTCAGGTCTAAGATAAATCTCTTCGTAATGTGAATGGGTACCATCTGCATAGTGTAGAGAATCTTGGGCATTACGTAAGCCTTCAGAACATTTTTCCTACCCATCCATGTCAACAAAGGTATATTGTATTTTTGGAGCAATTGCTTGATGTCCTCTTTTAGTGGCAGGAAATTATATTTAAACAGATCTTCTAAGTTCTGAGGGATTCTTATTCCCAGGTATTTTATAGGTCCTTTTGACCAGCAAAAGGGGGATTTTTTTTAAGCTGTGGGACTGTGTCCTCAGAGAGTGTTATGTTGAGAATCTCTGACTTTGTGGTGTTAACCTTGAAGTCTGAGAGTTTACCATAATCCTCTAATTTCCTTTCCAACCTGGTTAATCCCTCTCTTGGATTTGTTATAAGGAATAA
Source organism: Bufo gargarizans (assembly GCF_014858855.1). Taxonomy (NCBI): domain Eukaryota; kingdom Metazoa; phylum Chordata; class Amphibia; order Anura; family Bufonidae; genus Bufo; species Bufo gargarizans. The sequence goes on along the minus strand of NC_058082.1, from coordinate 252,025,858 downwards.
GAGATCATCAGCAAATGCTGTGCATTTAAGCTCCCCCTCTCCAAACCTAATTCCTGTGATAGTTGGGTCCTGTCTAATCGCCTGTAGAAGCGTTTCAGCTACTAGTATGAATAATGAGGGGGAGAGAGGGCAGCCCTGCCTGGTGCCATTTGTGATATCAAATGTCGGTGAGAGTGTGCCATTAACTCTCAATCTAGCATTTGGTTGTTTGTATAGAGTAAAGATAACATCAATAAAAGCCTCAGGGAGGGCAAATTTACTGAGAGTTGCTCTCATGTGTTTCCAATTTACTCTGTCGAATGCCTTTTCAGCATCTATTCCTAGTAATACTAGTGGCAGCTTTCTTGTTTTTGCTATGAAACACTCAATGAGAGTTGTCTCTCCCCTCTCTCCCCCTCACAAACCCTGCCTGTTCAGGTCCTATCAAGTCAGGAAGGAAACTGCTCTGACGCACAGCCAGTGTCTTTGCCCATATTTTAAGATCAGTTTAGTAGAGATATAGGCCTATAACTGCCGCAGTGTTCCGGATCTTTACCCTCTTTGTGTATCAAAGTGACGAAGGATTCCTGTGTTTGTCTCGTCAATGATTCACCCTGAATAAGTGCATTGCAGACCTCTGTGAACCTGGGAATTAGAATGTCCTCAAACTTTTTATAATAGGTCAGGGGTAACCCATCTGGGCCAGGGCTTTTTCCCAGAGGGAAGCTGTTTATTATTTTTTTAATCTCTTCAGGAGATATTGGGCTAATTAGATGGGAAGCTCCCTCTGGCGAGAGGGAAGGGTGATATTTTCTTGTCTTATGTTTGAGCTATCTTTGCTTTCATTTTTGTTAAGATTATATAATTCTGCATAGAAAGCTTTTGCTATAGCCGGGGTATCTGTTAGGATGTTTCCATTAGTGCTCTTAATTTTGGGTATATGTGTCACTTGTTTTTTTTTTTTTTTGTAGTGATGTCATCATTTTCCCTCCATTGTTCCCATGTGCGTATATTTTATGTTGAAAATACAAGAACTGTTTTGCGTTTTTTTTTTGGGCTAGAGGATTGTGTCGTTTAATTCTGAGATTCTTCAGATCTTCCTGGAAGGCCCTACTTTCAGATTGTTTATTTAGTTTCTCTAGTGCTGCTATTTGGCTAAGCAGTGAGTCTACCTATCTTTGTTGATCTTTTTTAACCTTTGTACCTAGAGCTATGAAGATCCCTCTAATGTACCATTTTGTGCGTTTCCCAGATAACTGTGCGTTTGCTGTGTGCAGGAGAGTTTTCAGAGAAGAAGGTCTCCAAATGAGATCTGACCCGTTTCAGGTTTTGCTCGTTGTTCAGGAGTGATTCGCTTAGTCTCCAGTTCCATTCTCTCCTGGGGAGGGAGGCCAGGGTGAAATTCGCCATGCATGGGGCATGATCAGAAATCGTGATGTTTCCTATCTCAGCAGCGCTAAAGAGAGGCAAAAGAGAGGCAGAGGTTAGTAAATAGTCAAGTCTCTGGTAGGACTTATGTGGGTTGGAGTAGAAGTAGAAATCCTTGACTGTGGGGTTAAGACATCTCAATACATCTACTAAATTTAGCTCTTGCAGTTTTTTATGTAGCTTACTAATATGTTTTTGTGAGATGTGTGTTTTCGCTGTGGACAAATCTATCAGGGAGTTAGGAGTCAAGTTAAGATCAGCTCCCAGGATTATGTGTCCTTATGCAAATATTTTGATCGTGTCAAAGCTTTTTTATTAGCCAAGGGACTGTAGCTGTATTAGGAGCATATAAATTCACAAGTGTGAATCTACGACTGCCTATGTCCCCCTTTAGTAGGAGCATTCTGCCTTCTGCGTCCATAAGTTGTTGCTTAATGGCGAACGGAATGGTATGGTGGATGGCGATCGAGACCCCTTTGGAGGCAGAGGTAGGATGCGTGCTATGAAACCATTGCTTGTATGGATGGGTTTGTATTTTTGGTACTTTATTCTGGTGAAAGTGTGTTTCTTGGAGGAATATAATATGGGAGTGTAGTTTCCTAAGTGTAAGCATTAATTGGCTGTGTTTGGCAGGTGAGTTTAACCCTTTAACGTTAAATGTCGTGATTTTCAGGTCACTCATATTTGGTTTCTTCCGAAAGATTATCGGTATGGGTCGTGATAGTCCACTAAAAGGTTTTCCTCTGGTATTTCTGGAGCATCAGGTGTTAAGTGGAATCGGGCTGGGTGTGAAAGGTTAGGGGTTGGGGATTAGGAGGTGATAACAAATACAATACAATACAAATATCTAGATGGGTTGCAGAAGTAGTAGCAATAGAACTTTAACAGTAGGACAACTCTATGTTGTTTTACTAAGCTTTAATTAGAGATTCTATGTCGTCAACCTCTATAGACACAGCCGTGTCTATCCTAAAAGGAGAAGAAGGACCCCTATATGTGCTCGGTGTTATGGGGAGAGCTTGTCAGTAGACAGCTGTTCCCTGATCTATCTATGGCTCAGTCAAGGGCTTAATCCCGTGTGTGAGCCCCAGATATACTAGTACCAACAACAGCAACAATTATTGATACCGTTATCGTTATGGGGGGGGGGGGGGGTAGATAGGGGTTTTGTACTTTACTTAAGCCTTTCAGCCAACCTCAGGCTGAAAAATATGTTCAATCCTTATGTATACACCCAAAAGTATTCAAGAACATTTATAAAGATGAAAACAACAACAAAAAGGTCACCCTAACCTTGCATTTATATCTTCCTAGTTTCTTGTTTCTTGAAGGTCCCTCAGTTCCGGACATAAGGTCAATCTGAGGATGACTAGCTATTCAACATATGACTGCGAGTCTTGACTACGGTGGAGGTGCGGAGCTTTTTTACTTTACTTAAAGAGGACCTTTCACTTGTATAAGCTATGTGAACTGAGTATGCTGCCATATAGAGCGGCGCCCGGGGATCTCACTGCACTTACTATTATTCCTCCCAGACTGTGAGCTGTGTGCTGCGATTGGCCAGCGCTGCAGCCTAGGAGAAGGAGACGCCCACAGGACAAGGGAAGACCCGCCTACTATAACTTAAGAAGCAAAGTTAACGGAGCCTATAACGGGAGAACGGAGCGGCGCCCGGGGATAATAGTAAGTGCAGTGAGATCCCCGGGCGCCGCTCTATATGGCAGCATACTCAGTTCACATAGCTTATACAAGTGAAAGGTCCTCTTTAAGCTATGTTTAGTCACCTCATAAAATATAATAACCTGAGAGGATGGAGAAGTCATTTATTTTTTTTTTCCTTTTCATACCTCTCTGCAGGTTGGTGTCGCACCTTAGGGAAGAAGAACTGGGTTAGTGCAAAATGTTATAACATTAAGTTCCAGGTCCATTACACCGTCCCCATTCTCCTCAGGACAGGGGAGGGGGGGGGGGATAGGCCAAGCTAGAACATTCACACTTAAGTGAAATATTGAGGTCTGCCTGTTTCTTCAGGGAATCACGGTGGAGGAGTAGATGATCTGCTGATGCTTCTCATTGCTTTGCCCGCCTTGCTCATGGATACCTTCTTCCAGGGTTCAATTGCTGGTAGGCTTGGTAATGATGACGGGTGCACGACAGGCATCCATGTTGGAATTTCAACAGGTTGAAGTCCCAGAACTGACCACGCTTTATGTAAGTCCTCCGGTGTATGGATTATTATCCTTTTCCCATTCTTAAGAATCGAGAGTCCGAAGGGGTACATCCAAGTGTACGGTATCTTTTGGCTCCGCAGCTTGTCTAATAAGGGCAGCTCTGTAAGTACTGGCTTTATTGCTCTTTCTAGGGCTTGTCTTAGTACCTTGGTGAGGAAGGCTTTAGAGACAGGAGATCCATCTTGGGTCTCTGCATCTTCATCTCTTGCGCTGTCTGCCTCCGATTCCTCCTCCTCTACAGCCCGCGCTGCAGCCGCCGCCATCTTAGTGCTTAAGCCTGGTGAGTGGGCCGCTTTCTTCTTGAAGAATCTCTGCATTTCCTGCTGCCCTTTATGTGATCTTGGGGTGTCCGAGGGGTCTGTGCCCCTATCTCTGCCTTATTTGACCATTTTAGTTCTGTGTTGCTACTTTTCTGGCTTTCAAATGCCTAAGTGTGGAGGAGCTGAAGCTTAACGCTGCCCTCCACCTCGGCGTCCAGGGTAGTTGCATTTTTAAAGAGGTAGTTCTTCAATGGATCCATAGAGTTTGGCTAGGAGTCCACAGAGCACAGTGTTTCTAAGTAAAATTGATTTAATACCGCAACACAACTTCAATGCAGAGCAAGATTTTTTAAATCAGGAAACAATTAAGTTGCATGGCAGTCCAGAAGGCGACTGATGATACCGTGGCACTGTGGAGCCCTACCAAAATTTATCGGGCACTATGACAACTGTAGATGAGAGGAATCTCTTGAAATTTGTTTCGGGTTAGATTCAGACAACTTGGTCGGCAGATTAAATTCAAGTCGAATACAATTGACCCAAATCAAAAGTGGTCTGATCACTCTAAAATTGATGCAAAATGACACACGTGCTGTGCATGGCACACGTCCTGAACTTAGTCGTGCAGCGATTCTTTGCCAAATACTTCGGGGTCCTGGACTTCTTGCGGCAGGCCAGGAAAATCTCTGGCTATTTTAGAAGATCTTACAAGGCCATGGCTCACCTTGCTGATGTCCAGCGGCGACACCACTTACCCGTCAGACGTCTGATTTGTGACTGCCCGACGCGCTGGAACTCTACCTTGTATATGCTTGACAGGCTGTTCCAGCAGCAACATACCGTTAATGACTACCTGCACGAACTCTGCGGCAGGACAGGTCCCTGGGAGCTTGGTTTCTTTTCACTGTGCCAGTGGCTGCTCATGCGCGATGCATGCAGACTTCTGCGGCCATTTGATGAGATCACCAAACTGGTCAGTCGCAGCCAGTGAGTCATCAGTGACATCGTACCTTACGCCTTCTTTCTGGAGCATGCATTGCGTTGTGTCATTGATCAAGCTGTCAAGGAGCAGGAAGATGAGGAAGTCGCAATCCTGAATGAATTCCCAGGGGGGGCTACTCCATCTGAGACAAGTCAGCAGGAGTCTGAAGAGGAGTCAGAGGAGGATGGTGGCTGGGGGGAGGAGGAGCAAGAAGAGCAGAGTTTGAGGGGGACTTTAAACTTTTCGGGGATCCCTGGTGTTATCCGTGGCTGGGGAAGGAGTCCGAGGACAACATTCTCCTGGGCGATGAGAAGGAGCCAGGGAGCTCCACTGCTTCCAATTTAGTTCAAATGGGGGCCTTCATGCTCCAGTGTTTGGCGAGGGACCCCCGAATAAAAAGCATAAAGGGCAAGGACAAGTACTGGGTGGCAACGTACTTAGACCCCTCTCTGCTACGAGAGATTCTGCATTCTGCTGTTGCGGGCACTGGCAGAGGAATTTCCACCCACAGCGAAACAGGTGCTGGTACCAATCCTACCGGACCTGCAAAAAGAGAGCGGTTTGAAGATGTGTTGGTCACTTTGGATATGAGATCATTCTCGCAGCCAACCCATCGAGAGCTGCCCTTCGTATCCAGCCTTAGGGAATGCCTAGACCGACAAGTGTCTGACTACATTGGGTTAACGGTCGATGTGGACGCTATGAGAAGCGATGAACCCCTTAACTACTGGGTGTGCAGGCTTGACCTGTGGCCAGAGCTGGCACAATTTGCCATGGAACTGTTGGCTTGCCCCTCGTCGAGTGTCCTGTCCAAAATATCGTTCAGTGCAGCAGGGGGGGATCGTGACGATAAGCGCACTCACCTAGCTCACGACAGTGTGGACTACTTCACGTTTTTTAAAATGAATGAGGCATGGATTTTGGAGGAATTCAACACCGGTGATGACAACGTGTAATTGAATTTCCTCATGCCAGCCCACACATATCCGCCACCACCAAGAACAAAGAATGGTCCTTGCCTTATGCATATACAGCAGCATAAAAAGCCTTTTATGTCAGGTGAATGCCTAATTTTTGGGGCCTGTACTGGCCAACAGTTACATATTTATCCTATGACTGCCTAATGTACCTCCAGCCACAGAATCCAAAGTTCTTTGCTGTCAGGTGAATGCCTAATGCCTAATTTTTGGGGCCTGTACTGGCCGACAGTTAAATTTTTTATCTCTAGCCACATAATCACACCCCTGTCTCACTCCTCTGCCTCTCATTATACCCTTTTATCTGGTCACGGTATGGTGGCGTTATCCGGTCACTGTACAGAGGTGTTATCCTGTCAATATATGATGGTGGTATCTAATAACTGGATGGTCAGAACTGTATCCCTTTCCCTGCTTTTTTAGACCTGGCATGAGCGGTAAACATATGCAGGTGCTAAGGACCTTTGCGCCACAATCTGTGTCATAAATACGCCTAACATAGATGTATTTTTATATAATAAATGACCACCTAATTGTATTATTATTCGGGGGTAGGGCTAATATCTTTATATTATATAGATTCTAGTGTATTATACTGTGCCTTGTATTTTTCAGTAGAAAATGATCCTTGGGAAACAGTCCTCATCCCTGACCACCAGGACCAAGTAGCGCTCTGTCAGTACATGGCGGCCTCCCCTCTCCGCAACTCTGCTCCGCTGTGTACTGGTGCCTATTCTGACACTAGGGCTGGGTTCACATCCTACTTTTGCCCTCCATTGAATGCATACCCAAAATGTATGCGTTAACAGATGCCTCCGACTGATGCTGTACAGTGGCATCTGTTCACCATTCAGTTCCATAGTAGAAAAAAAAATTACGTTAACGTATGCATTTTTTTAATGGACTCTGCAGGATACAAAAACGTTGAGTGCTGCACATTTGTATACATCAAACCGATATGAACTGAAAATTTTCTAGGCTCCAGCAGGGCACATTTTTGAGAGTTTCCCTTTAAGACGCCAAAAAATGGTCCCTGATTAAAATGCATATTCTTGTTGGGAATTTTTGCCAATGATCCCCCTCTGGTATATCACTGTCCATGGTGTGGGACTATTTGTGCACTTCTAGTAGGTGTTGCTGGCTGCAAATATGACCTGAAGGTTTTTCAGGTTTGCCTGCCATTAAAGTGAATGGGGACGCGGTTCGCGAATTGTCCTGGCCGATGTTCGTCCATCACTACTGGTGACAATGTGCCTGAGTAGGGTTAACAGCTGTAGCAGTACACTATGGACTCTGACAGACAAGGCAGACTATGTGCAGCTGAGTATGTGCACAGTGAGTGAAAAACGAAATTACAAAATGTTTTAACATTAAAAAAATACAGAGAAATGCACAATTGAACAGAGTCCAGTACAACACATCAGGTTTAATAGCTTTGGATAAATACAATTTTTGGACTACAATTTCCAACTCGAAAAATATATGGTCAATCTGATGCGATTATTTATTTTAAAAAAAACTATAAATGGTCACTCTTACACGCAGGGGCGTAGCTAAAGGCTCACGGGCCCTGGTGCAAGAGTTCAGCTTGGGCCCCCATTCCTTTAGTGCTTGTTGGCAAGGGGCAGGGGAGCACATAGCCTTCCTGCTGCCAGAGGCAAACATTGAAAGGGCACCCCCTCATGCCAAATTCTTGACCTAACCCCTTCCCTCTAGCCATAGGTGTAAATAGACCAGCATGCACTCTCTATAATGCCAGTGTCTTATACAGCACAAGAGTCTTTGGGCCCCCGGTAGCGACAGTTACCTCTGCACCCCCTATAGCTACACAGCTGCTTACACGGCAAGATGCGTCTGGTCAGGTTTGGTACACTTACTAATTTAAAAAGGCTTGCAAGTACAAGGGCTTTTTTTTACTAAAAACTAAAAATTGGTCACAGTCCAGTGCAGCTAGTGTATAAACATTGTCAATATTTGTCATTTGTTAGCCTATCCTGATGATGATGGTGTTTGATGATAGATCAGGTTCAGAAGAATGATAATGAAGGGGGTGAGGTTCGGGGGGTGAATGGAGAAGAGTTAAAGTGGTTATCCAATTTCTCAAAACCCCCCCACATATGCCAGGCCCCTCACCGGGAGGCTAGGGAGGTTCGTCCCTGTCCCTGCCTGCCATTGGCCCATTGGTTGCTCCCCCCCCCCCAGACACCGGATGTTTTCATCCGTATCCGTGTGCAGGGAGAAGCAGCAGTGGCGATGTGGGGACCAGGGTCGGCGCATTGAGCGGGGCAAGTATATTACCGGTTAGGGGCCCAGCACATGTGTGTCTGGGGGTGGGGAGTTCTTGAAATTGGATAACCCCTTTAGGGGTGTATTAGACCCCTCTATCACACAGACAATTGTCAGGAGGGAAGCCATTTCCTCCCGGCAATCACTTGTTTGCTTGCCGAGGAGACCACCGCTATTACATGCAGCGATCTCAGCAACATGGGGAGGGACAATCGCTATACCATTGCTTGTCCCCATGCTTTACAGTGGTTTGCCAGAGGCAGATCATATTTAGACAACATGATCTGCTGTGGGCAAATCCTGATCTTTCAGCATACTGAAAGACCTGGAGAGCCTGATGAACAAGCATTTGCTTGTTCACCATCAGTCAGCTGCATTATTAGACTGCCAGGTGATCACTAAAGAGGGTCACTATGAACACATGTTAGCGATCATCTAATATACCCTTAAGATTAGGAGATGTGATAGGCCAACCTAGAAATATGCGTTTTTAGAGCAGTTGAAACTTAATTACTTGGGATAGGGTGTTCGAAAGAACTGGTGCAGCTTGGGAGAAGTCTTGGAGACGGGAGTGAGAGGTTTGGATTATGTTAGAGCATAGGTGTAGAGTATGGGTAGGATAGTAGACAGGGATGAGGGAGGAGATGTAGGGGGTTGCAGCACTGTGAAGAGCTTTGTGGGTGAGGATGAGCAGTTTAAATAAAATCTGTATGGGCAACCAGTACCATGATGGGCACAGGGTGCATGCATCAAAAGTAGCGGTAGGCAGCAAGAGTGGGCAAGAGATTGGAAATAGGAGGTGAAGGAATGATCAGCATCAAATATAAGACCGAAACAGCCGGTGTGCTGCCTAGATGTGATGGTAGTGCCACATAGTGTTGAGTGCGAATATTTAGAGAATTTGCGAATATTTCGAATATAGTGCTATATATTCGTTATATCGAATATTTGTCATTTTTTTCCATTTGAAAACATGATTCCTCCCTGCTTCTTGCTTGTGGGCCAATGAGCCACTTAAGCAGGGAGGAATCATGACTTCAGATGGAAAAAAATGACGAATATTCTAAAAAACAAATATATAGCACTATATTCTATAGTGCTATATATTTGTTTTTGACCCATTTGGCATTACGCGATTTTTACATTGCAGATTTAATCTCGAATACGAATATTTACGAATATATGATGAATATTCTACCACATATTCGCGAAATATCGCAAATTCGAATATTGCCCCTGCCGTCATCACTAGTGCCACACACTGAGATGAAGAGATCAGGTTTCGGTAGGTTAGTAAAAGGAGAAAACACCAGTAATTTAGTTTTTGGAAGATTCATTTTCAAATGGAGAACATGACATTAGAGAGAGCGGACAGACAGTCAATGGTGTTCTGTAGTAGAACATGGATATACAGGTATATAGGTGTTATATATACAGTTCACAGTCTGATCACAATTTCTGGGGCAAAATTGTTCAGACTTCTATTCCAGAGCAAAAATGAGTAATAATCCATAATGCTACCAAAATACTACCCATAGTGTGCCCAAATTGTGCCACCATAGAGAGCAACAATGCACGTTGATGAGCTTGCCAATGGTTTGTTTCTTATTTAACCCAGTGGAGCTTCATGTGACCATTAGTCAAACTTGACCTAGTAATGAACTCTCATGATGAGACTGAATGGCGTCACAGCCGCACCGTAGGGTAGGTTAGATTTAAAAAAAAGTTTATGTGCTTTTTGTGAAATTTTATAAAGATCTCGACACAGCATGTGATACCAGAATGAATGGCATTATTTCCGTTCAGCAACACAGCAGCTGCTCCCTTTTTTAGCAGCATCTTCAGCTATAATAACAGGAGATCACAGAAGTCTCCTAATAACAGCTTTTAAGATGCTATCCACGAAAATAATAACAAGATAGCAACACAAAAGTACCGTAACTATAACCTGCCTCACGTGTCACAACTTACATTCGGCTCCTCACAAACCTAATATTGTGCTAAGATTTTTATTTTTATTATGACTTAGAGTGATAGTCCACTGTTTTAATCATGGAGATCGTGGGAGAGGACCCCAAGACCATTAATGAAAGATGGACCTTTTTGAGACCAGATGGGTTTTCTGCCACTGAAGAAGACACCAGTATTGTAAATGGAACATGGCTGGTGGGGCCATGTTACAGATTTTCATTTGCCTAGGGTTCTTCTTTGCTTCCAAATTATCACCTAAAGCAAGTTGGCCCACAGTATGCTGCAAGTATGCTGCAAAATACCCAGGGGAACCAACAACAAAATGTTGCTTCACATGTTCTGGGCTCATTAGCAGCCCTCAAAGTTAGTATAGTCTTGAACTGGATTAACACACTGGTTTTCAGCAGCAATCTGTCTCAGGTTGTCTTATTCACTTAAGCATTTATCTGTCTGACTCAAGGGCTTTAGGGCTTTCTCTGGACCATAACCCTCTGACACTACCCTAATGCCTGAGAGAACAGAGAGACAACCCCTCACTGTCATCTTCAGAACAGGCCATCCATATCTGATCACTGGGGATCTGACACATCGCACCTCTGTCAATCAACTGTGACAAGTGCCTCCCACTCTAGAAGCCATCAATATTAAAATCCTTGACAACTCCTTTTAAGAGTGATATTTAGTACAAAATAGCATTCATGTAACTAATTGTGATTGGACAAGAGATGTCCAATGCAATATACTGTCTAAATAATACAACCGTTTAGAGTCAAACAACAGTATCATACAAAAAAACTGGGAAGAACCTATAGATAGACATCAAGAGATTTATACAAATAATAGGTGTAACCACCCATCATGCAGCGCAGATACAGGTGCTGTATTTTCTTTACTGTTTACTTACTCACCGTGCAGCACGAGAAGGTTTAAGTCTCTGCTGTTCCAATTCACCTTAGGGTGCATTCACACGACCTTAAGTGTTTTGCGGTCCACAAATTGCGGATCCGCAAAACATGAATACTTGCCGTGTGCGGTCCTTATTTTGCGGACCGCACATGGCCGGAGCTATATAGAAAATGCCTATTCTTGTCCGCAATTGCAGACAAGAATAGGACATGCTTTATATTTTTTGCGGAGCCGCGGAATGGAACAACGGATGCGGACAGCACACTGTGTGCTGTCCGCATCATTTTTGGCCCCATTGAAATGAATAGGTCCGCGCCCATTGCGCAAAATTGTGGAATGGATTCAGATCCATTTATACGGTCGTGTCAATGCACCCTAAGAATAGCAAAAGCAGACAACACCTTTAAGAATAAGCAGTCTATAACACCATTTTCATATTAACTGAACCAGAGAGAGAGAACTCCAAAGTAACACTCAACTGAAAGTGAGAAAAAAGAGCTATCCCACAAAGCTTACACTTCTCTCAATGAAACATGCAAGCTAATTCTCCTTCTAGAAAGACAAGAAAACCAGAATGTCTCAAGACAAATTTGCCTTTCTTGGTTGACTGGCCTTGTGGGGTACTCTTCAGGGTTCTCTTTATCATAAGGGAGACCAAAAAATTTGCATGAGTATTGTATGCCAGGTGACACTACACTTGGTTTCTAGGAAGAGTATATGCAAATCGCATATACTTAGCTAGCAAGTGGAGGTGTGTGACACTACAAACTGGTGCACGGCCCTACTGACCTAGACAGAGGTTAAAGCACCAGGGGTAGCTGAGCATGGCATCTTCTAATCTTCATAATACCGATAATTAATCAGAAGACCTGTACTAGGCAAGGTCAGGGGAAGAGACCAGCCAGCGTTCCGCAGAGGAAAACACCCATGTAGATAGTTTCCTGCAGGTCTGCACTAAATAGAGGCAGTCAGTAAGTACACAGAACTGCGGCTGATTGAGTGAGTTACACCTGAGAACTATAAGCGTGTATGTGCCATGTGGTGAGGAGCCGTATGTACCAAGTAGCTTTGAGCTGTCTTCATCTTGGCGACTGAGAGGGAAACTGCTGAGCAGAGTTGTTGTCGGCCATTGAGTTGAGTGCAGCACCAAGACCAGAGCATGTCACAGAGAAGAAAGAAATTCAACTTTTTGTCTCGAAAGAGACTGTTGGAACCACCAAGCCAGTTGATTCTTGCAGCCAGTAAGCTTGTTGCCCCACGTGGGTTCAGTTAAAACATTGTTCCGATTACAAACTTGAGTGGGGAGTCTCATACATATACCACTCACTGGTCAAAAGATCCTGGGTAAGTTTTGACCTCCTTACAGACAAACATTGGGATCGTGGTTTAAAAAAAACAAAAAAAACATATTTGAAATGGTATTGTACATTTTTGCAGCATTTTCATGTGCTTTGTTTAGTATTACTTTATTAAGCTAACCACTTGGATGCTGTAATAACATAACATTGTAATCTTTTCATTATAATATTTGAGCAGAGTTATGATGATGCATTATTAGTAACAATCAGTCCTAAATTCATGTTCTACATAGTTTCCGGTTAACCACATGTAGTTCTTTTTCTAAATCCCAGGATGTTTCATTTCCCCAAATGTAAAACCTCAAAATGTATTTGCGGTTATTTTGTACTTGTACGGTATAGGCAGCAGGCGGAGGGAACGGAGGAGCATCATTTTGCTGTCTTATTATTGTATAGTTAAATTGTTCCACCTTTTCTATGGATTGTGCTGACAGAGACTTTTAAACTTTTGTACTACAAGCCTGTATGATTGCGATGGTAGCGGTTGTGGGATGTGTCGGCTTTCTGTGTTGCATTATCCTAAAATTGAGCCCTGTCTGGCAAGATTCTCAAATCCTTGCTTTTTGTGAAATCTCTTTGGCAATTGTCAGGCCTACTTATTTATCTGAAGCAATCCAGCACTGCTCTCGCTACAAAGTGAACATATAAACCTTAGTTTAGAAAGTGTTACAGACGAAAGCATCATTTCCTCCACTTTACTTAGCAGCAAACCCAGAATCTTCCGCTTTTAATATCACGCACATCATACAGGCAGCCCACGTAGCTGCAATGGGGCTCTTCCAGAAGGAGGGCCCAGTTTTGGTCAGTTCAATCCCCCTTTGTTATTGGGGGACCTGAACCTAAAAAAGCTATCCTCTCCAAAAGAAAACATTTAAAGATACATCATATTCATAAAACGGGAATCTTTATTTTATTTCAGTTAAAATATTGATGTGTTTCAGGCTATACTAGCCCTTTTTCAAAATGTTTTTGAAGGATTTGAAGTGATTGTGATGCCTCTGTTCAGTGGAGCTGGTGAAGGTAATCACCTGTTTTGTACAGCTCTTAACATTTAAAGGTGTGAAGAACTATCCCATGTGTCAAGGTTAAGTTGTGGAGGGAGTAACAAGCAGGAGATCCTAGAACGAGAAAACGAACATACACATGTCCCCCCTTAACATTGGTGTGAATTTACAAACACCAAACTCTAGCAATATTAATTCAATGCAATATCGCAACATGGTAGGAAAACCCTACAGTCCACATCACAACCACTGGACTACACACAGACACATATAACATAGACATCTCCTGACATGGTATCGTAAAAGCTGTGTTTTTTCAAAGCTGGTCATTTCGCCCCACACATCGCAGGATATGTCAACAAAAAACGAAGGCAAGCAAGGACATACTGTATGTGTAGCATTCCACTTCTGAAGCTGGTTCCAGTAAATCTTTTATTTCCGGACATAAGTGTCAGTTTGTTCTTCATTATCTCTCATTTACAGTTGTGTACAAAATAATAGCAGTCAGACATCACTAACCTGATCAATCACTGTTTTTGGTAGAAATTATATTTCTACATGGCAAATAATTTACTAACAGGTGTTGTAGAGTTATAGAAACCCAACAGACCCAACAGTCATGAGATGCATGCTGCTGATTCTCTGTAATTGAATCACTTATTGAAAGGGATATGTTCAAAATAATAGCAGTGTGGAGTTCAATGAGTGAGGTCATTCATTCTTTGAAAAACAGGTGGCAATTATTGCCCTTTTTTAAGTAAGGAATGAAGGCAGAAAATGTTGTACTTGCTGGTTACAAGTGCATTTCTCTCTGAAATTCTGAGGAAAATGGGTCGTTACAGACATTGTTCAGAAGAACAGCGTACCTTGATTAAAAAGTTGATTGGAAAGGGGAAAACATATAAAGAAGTGCAGAAAATGATAGGCTGCTCAGCTAAAATGATCGCAAATGCTTTAAAATGGCAACCAAAACCTGAAAGACGTGGAAGAAAGCGAAAAACTACCATTCGAATAGATAGAAGAATAGCCAAAATGGCAAGGACTCGGCCAACAATCAGCTCCAGGAAGATGAAAGAAGGTGTAAAGTTCCCTGTGAGTCCTGTTACAAGTAGAAGACGCCTCTGTGAAGCCGAGCGATCTGCAAGAAGCCCCCGCAAAGTCCCACTGTTAGAATAAAGACATGTGCTGAAGAGGTTACAATCTGCCATAGAACACATTGACGGTCTAAAGAGACATTTTGTGGACTGATGAAAGTAAGATTGTTCTTTTTGGGCCTAGTGGCCGGAGACAGTTTGTCAGACGACCCCCAAACACTGAATACAAGCCACAGTGCACTGTGAAGACTGGGAAGCATGGTGGACCAGCATCATGATATGGGGATGTGCCTCATTCTACGGTGTTGGGCCTATTTTGCGCAGACCAGGGATCATGGATCAGTGTGAATACATCAGAATACTTGAAGAGGTCCTGCTGCCTTATGCTGAAGAGGAAATGCCTTTGAAACAGGTGTTCCAACGAGACAACGACCCCAAACACACCAGTAAACGTGCAACATCTTGGTTCCAGACCAACAAGATTGACGTTATGGAGCGGCCGGCCCAATCCCCGGATCTTAATCCAATAGAAAACTTGTAGTTTCTGAGGCAAAACCAAGAAATAGAGAAGAACTGTGGAATGTCGTCCAACCATCCTGGGCTGGAATACCTGTCCACAGGGGCAGAAGGTGGTGACTCCGAGCAGCACAGACGTCCAGCAGTTCTCAGAAACAGCGGTTATACAACTAAATATTAGTGAAGTGATTCAAAGGAAAGCTAAATCTTCAAACATTTCTCAGTTTATATAGTGAATGTTTGAGTTTGTAAAGAAAAATACAAACACTGCTATTTCTTTGAACAGTCTAATATTCACTTTTCTTAAAAAATAATTGAGGAACAACACAAATTAGATATATTTTTCTTCATGTTTTGATTTGGAATAGAATGTGTAGTGTTCCCAATGCATTTGTGTGGATGGAAATAAAAGCTATTAGAAAAGTTTTGAGCTTTATTCACTTTTTAAAACACACTGCTATTATTTTGAACACAACTGTACTTGTAACTTTGTGAAGAAATCAGTAAGACTAAACCAGGGATGTCATGGTCTCCACCTCAATTGTTTGCAATTGGTACATCTGGAAAGGAGATTCTCTGGGCCAAGTGAAGACAAACCTTACTTCACGAGGCCCATTGTAGATACAGAGTCAAGTTCTGTGATATAGCCACTGAAGCTCTAGATAGTCCACCCAGGGACAAGCTCCTCTACATGAGCCCCAGAGCATTTGCAGGTGTCACTTCTATGGAACCTAGCCTCTTGTGTTTAGATAAACGAACTAGGCTTTGAGGTAATTAATACAATACCATATTTTCCTTGGCTGCATTTAGTCCAGTAGAGATCCGCCCTTGGATGTGATCCATATTTAAGCTACAGGTGTCACATCTATGGTACCTGCCCTCTAGATTATAGGCAGTTTGACCAAGGACAAGTCCCTATTGGGATAATTTCCATAGCCTCTAAAATTGCTGCTTTTATGACCCATAACCCCTTAGCTTTAAGACTCGCAATACATTGTTGGCCTGGTAGGGAAGGAGGGTAAACACTCCGCGTATAAAGTGGTTGAGTAGAAGAACCTAAACTATATTAATCTAAATTGAGCGCATACTTACTTTAGTATAATAGTTGATCCAATTAAAAGCAATAGCGTGATAATTGGTGAATAATATGTTTTTTCTTAATCATGGAACAATTTTCTACATTAAATATCACAGTGTTCTAAGTAGCGTACCGCCATACAATTTTAATAAATGATGTCATATTTTCTGTTTCTTGCTTTAGATCTATGAGTCAGATGCTGAATACTCCGAACAACTGTTTAATTGCATCAAAGGGACTTTTTCGTGTTTAATAGTGGGAGTAAGCATTGTCTTGCATTCTAATAGTGATACTTAGGGCTGGAATTAGAATAGTTTTTCTTTAAACGTTTTTAGAAACGGATGTACGGTAGTTTTTAAATTGTTGAAGAAGCTAAAGTTATAAAAAGCAAAAAAAAAAAAAAACCTGTTCTGTCTGTAGTGTGTGAGCGGGGCATACGTTGACAGGCAGCAAAACTCCCTCCTAGCAACTCCTTGACACAGAAGTAAATCCAACTTCAACTTTTATTGTAAGGATAGTGTGAAATTGACAAACAGAAAGAATGTGTGCTTACTATTGTTCATTAGAATGTTGTATTATGCTACAACATAATACCGTACAAAGCTATGCAAACACAAACATGTGCATGAAATACAAGTTACACACAACATGTAAATGTGAATGAATCCTGCACATTAAAGGATAACCTCAACATACCAGTGATGCCACATTAGATCTGGGTGAAGAGGATGGTTGTCAGAGGGGAGAGTAGGAGGAGAAACCGAGGGGAGAGGCTGATTAATCGTGCAGCAGATTGAGGATAGATTGGAAAGGCACAAAAGTGCTCGATGAGAGACGCAGAGGAGAATGTCACTTTAGTTCAGGTAGGAGATGATAAGGACATCCACTAGCATTTTTAGTTGACTTGCATTTGAGGAAGGATTTAAGGAGATGTTGTTGAGTTGAAGGCAGCAGAAGGTTGTAAGGGTTTGGATGTGTGGCTTGAAGGACGAAGCAGAATCAAATGGTATCTTAAGCACTTGACTTGTGAGACTGGAGAAAGCATGGTGCTGTTAATTTAAGACTTATGGGACAAATCTACAGTCGTGGCCAAAAGTTTTGAGAATTACATAAATATAGAAAATTGTAAAAGTTGCTGCTTAAGTTTTTATAATAGCAATTTGCATATACTCTAGAATGTTATGAAGAGTGATCAGATGAATTGCATAGTCCTTCTTTGCCATGAAAATTAACTTAATCCCCAAAAAACCTTCCCACTGCATTTCATTGCTGTGATTAAAGGACCCGCTGAGATCATTTCAGTAATCGTCTTGTTAACTCAGGTGAGAATGTTGACGAGCTCAAGGCTGGAGATCATTATGTCAGGCTGATTGGGTTAAAATGGCAGACTTGACCTGTTAAAAGAGGGTGATGCTTGAAATCATTGTTCTTTCATTGTTAACCATGGTGACCTGCAAATAAACGCGTGCAGCCATCATTGCGTTGCATAAAAATGGCTTCACAGGCAAGGATATTGTGGCTACTAAGATTGCACCTCAATCAACAATTTATAGGATCATCAAGAACTTCAAGGAAAGAGGTTCAATTCTTGTTAAGGCTACTTTCACATTTGCGTTCGGGGCTCCGCTTGTGAGTTCCGTTTAAAGGCTCTCACAAGCGGCCCCGAACGGATCCGTCCAGCCCTAATGCATTCTGAGTGGATGCGGATCCGCTCAGAATGCATCAGTCTGGCAGCGTTTGGGCTCCGCTCCGCTCATGGTAATGCAAACGGATCCGTTCTGAACGGATCTAAGCGTTTGCATTATAGGTGCGGATCCGTCTGTGCAGATACCAGACGGATCCGCTCCGAACGCAAGTGTGAAAGTAGCCTAAGAAGGCTTCAGGGCGTCCAAGAAAGTCCAGCAAGCGCCAGGATCGTCTCCTAAAGAGGATTCAGCTGCGGGATCGGAGTGCCACCAGTGCAGAGCTTGCTCAGGAATGGCAGCAGGCAGGTGTGAGCGCATCTACATGCACAGTGAGGCAAAGACTTTTGGAAGATGGCCTGGTGTCAAGAAGGGCAGCAAAGAAGCCACTCCTCTCCAAAAAAAAACATCAGGGACAGATTGATCTTCTGCAGAAAATATGGTGAATAGACTGCTGAGGACTGGGGCAAAGTCATATTCTCCGATGAAGCCTCTTACCGATTGTTTGGAGCATCAGGAAAAAGGGGAGCGCTACCATCAGTCCTGTGTCATGTGTCATGCCAACAGTAAAGCATCCTGAGACCATTCATGTGTGGGGTTGCTTCTCATCCAAGGGAGTGGGCTAACTCACAATTTTGCCCAAGAACACAGCCATGAATAAAGAATGGCACCAAAACACCCTCGAACAGCAACTTCTTCCAACAATCCAACAACAGTTTGGTGAAGAACAATGCATTTTCCAGCACGATGGAGCACCGTGCCATAAGGCAAAAGTGATAACTAAGTGGCTCGGGGACCAAAACGTTGACATTTTGGGTCCATGGCCTGGAAACTCCCCAGATCTTAATCCCATTGAGAACTTGTGGTCAATCCTCAAGAGGTGGGTGGACAAACAAAAACCCACTAATTCTGACAAACTCCAAGAAGTGATTATGAAAGAATGGGTTGCTATCAGTCAGGAATTGGCCCAGAAGTTGATTGAGTGCATGCCCAGTCGAATTGCAGAGGTCCTGAAAAAGAAAAGCCAACACTGCAAATACTGACTCTTTGCATAAATGTCATGAAATTGTCGATAAAAGCCTTTGAAACGTATGAAGTGCGTGTAATTATATTTCACTACATCACAGAAACAACTGAAACAAAGATCTGAAAGCAGTTTAGCAGCAAACTTTGTGAAAACTAATATTTGTGTCATTCTCAAAACTTTTGGCCACGACTGTATTGTCCCATTCTGTAAAGTCTAACATACATTGGAACCCATGTTTTTAGAGACAGGACAGTCTTTAGGTTGGATGGTACTCAGTGCAGTACCTTTTATAGATGCTTCCTCCTCAAGATGGTAAGCCATGTTGTGCTCTTATGACAGAATCATGAAATAGACAAGAAAATAAGCCAGTCAATAAAATTAGTAGCATTGGCTTGTTGCCTTGCCATAAATCTAGCACCAATTGTGGGATTAAGGTGCAAGGCTCCCCAGGATACAGTGAAGTCATGAACGAGGAAAGCAACTCAAACACCAGTTTTTGCCAAAATCATAAGTGAATTGTTCAGAAAAAACGGCTGCAGAGATCCTGTATAGTGGTGTAGAACACTGTACCTTGCAGTAACACTCAAAGGGAGTCTGCTGTGGTAGTAAAATAATACTGTGAGTCAGTATGACATTAGAATCACTGCACACTTCACTTATTTGGGCAGTCATGGGGCCAAAACTGACCAAATAACTCAAGTATGAACTCAGTCTTACAGGTCAATGTTAGCGCCAAAAAGATGCACGCTCCTTTTACACCGTCATCAGCTGATTCCACATAGATGTCTACAGAACCTGTTCTATTAAATGCTTACACAAGTAGAGCCCCCCCCCCCCCCCCCCGAACAGGTGGAGAGGGTTTCAGCAGTAAGTTTGTGTTGATGTCACTGATTATTTTGCCCTTCCTCTGATCCATCAGAACAATAACCCCAAAAAAACGGATCCTGTCTTTGGAGCATCCGCCTTCACTCGGTCAGCATTTGATCAGTAATCCATCAGTATTGCTTATGCCCAAAAAAAACAGGAGTGAATCCAAAACAGAGATCACACATGAATGGAATATTTGCATGTCTTCTGTGTTTTGCACCCACTCCTGCTTTTGGCTGCCAAATCACAAGCCAATTCTGATGGGACCATACAGGCCTTACAGCTGCAACACAGACAGGATCCGTTGTGCATCTCATTTTTACTTCTTTCTGACAGATCAGAAGAAGGGTCAAATAAATGATGATGTCAGCCAGGCAGAATGGCAAGAGTGTCCCAGTCATGAAGTGGGGAAGGTGGGAATAACATGAGAAGTCCACAGAGTGGCCCTATGATATAATGTTGAGGTGGAAGCTGAAGGAGGGGGCCACAGAGTGGCACAATGACAGTGTGTAGGTGGCAGCAGCATCAGGAGGCCACAGAGTGGCACAATGACAGTGTGGAGGTGGCAGCAGCATCAGGCACCCATAGAGTGATAAGGTTACATGGTCTGGAGGTGGCAGAAGCATGAGGAGGCCACAGAGTGGCAAGGTAACATAGTGTGGAGGTGGCAATAGCATGAGGAGGCCACATAGTGGCAAGGTGACATAGTGTGGAGGTGGCAGCAGCAGCATGAGGAGACCTCACAGTGGCTAGGTGACATAGTGTGGAGGTGGAAGCAGCATGAGGAGACCACAGAGTGGCAAAGTGACATAGTGTGGAGGTGGCAGCAGCATCAGAAGACCACAGATTGGCAAGGTAACATAGTGTGGAGGTGGCAGCAGCATGAAGGACCACAGAGAGGCAACGTGACATAGTGTGTAGGTGGCAGCAGCATGAGAAGATCACAGAGTGGCAAGGTGACATAGTGTGGAGGTGGCAGCAGCATCAGAAGACCACAGAGTGGCAAGGTGACATAGTGTGGAGGTGTCAGCAGCATGATGAGACCACAGAGTGGCAAGGTGACACAGTGTGGAGGTGGCAGCAGCATGAGGAGACCACAGAGTGGCAAGGTGACATAGTGTGGAGGAGGCAGCAGCATCAGGAGGCCACAGAGTAGCAAGGTGACATAGTGTGGAGGTGTCAGCAGCATGATTAGACCACAGAGTGGCAAGGTGACATAGTGTGGAGGTGGCAGCAGCATGAGGAGACCACAGAGTGGCAAGGTGACAATAGTAGCTGAGGCAGGCAGCCAGAATAAACCGGTCTCTTTTGTCAAATGTGTTGGTGTGGCACCATGGATGATCTAGTCTGATGCATCAGGCATTGGTGGGTGGAAATTCTAGCTGATTCATGCCTGATTCATCTTGATTAAAGTCAATCTCTCCACATTTTGGGTGGAGAGGCGAGTTCTTCTTGAGTAACTATGGCCTCCGCCGCACTAAACAACCGCTCTGATGCCACACTACTGGCCGTGCAGGACAGCTTTTCCAGGGCAAACTTAGCCAGTTGCGGCCACAAATCCAGTTTGGCTGCCCAGTAGTCCAGCGGATCTTCAATGTGGGGTGGCAGAGTGGTGTCGAACTATGCCACCACCTGCTGGTTCAGGTTCTGCTCCAGGTGTAGATGCTGCTGCTGGTGAGTAGTTTCTTCACTAGGCGGGTAAAGAAAGCTGTTCATCAGCGACTTTAGACTCAGGCTGCTGATAGAGCTGGTACTGCTCCTGCCACCCCACCCCTCCCTAGCAGCCATGGCAGTGAAACGTGAGCGCAGAGGCCCCCCCTCCCGGTCAGACCTGCGAGAGGATGGACGATGGCGCAGATAGGTAGCAGCCAACTGACTACATATGATGTCTCTATAATTGTTCAGTTTTTCCTCCCTCTCAGCGGGTGTAAAAAAAAGGCCCCCATTTTGGACCGATAGTGAGAGCCAGAAGTCATCCCTCTGCCAAATGGTGACAATTCGGCTGTCACTACGCAAGCAAGTGAGCATGCATTGGGCCATTTTTGCAAGTGACTTGAGGGTTCCCATGCCTACTCATCCTCATTGCCCTGTAGCTCCTCTGACTGCTCCTGCTCCTCCTTTCCTGTCACCTGTGTATAAAAAACACCCATTTCACTACACATTGCTTGTGCTCCAATGTTCTCCTCCTCCTCCAGTTCAGCCCCCACAGGGCTCATGTGGCCGTGAGATGTAGGTGCCACATCTCCAGTGCCCTGACCAGCCATTGTTACCAGCATCTGTTCCAGGACATGAAGCAGTGGAATGATGTTGTTCATCCCGTAGTCCTGGTGACTGACAAATAACAAGGCCTCCTCAAAGGGCCTGAGCAAAGGGCAGGTGTCACGCATGATCTGCCACTTGCTGACATCGAATTTACACAGTGGAGTACTCCTATAACCTTTCTCTGTTTGTACAGTCGGTCCAACATATGGAGGGTGGAATAACAACAGGTGAAAACGTTGCATATCAGACTATGTTGGGGGATGCCATTCTGCCGCTGCAGCTCAAGGAGGGTGTGCTTTACGGTGTAAGAGTGCATGCAAAGTTTCCTGGCCATTTTTAGGATTTCTTGCAGATGGGTGGAAGACTTCAGGAACCGCTTGACAACCATATTGAACACTTGTGCCATACAGGGCACATGACTCAGCCCTCCTTGATGCAGCGCCGACACCATGTTCTTCCCATTTTCGGTCACGATGGTCCCGATTTTTGTTGTCGAGTTGAAAGCCAAGATTCGATTTCTTGATGAAGGACATGAAGCAATTCCTCCCCTGTGTGACTCCGTTCGCCCAGACAAACGAAGTGCAGAACAGCGTGGCACCACCCTGCACATATGGTATGCTGGAGGGGCACTGTGAATTGTCCCTGCAGTGGAGGCTGAGGACATGGTAAAGGATGAGGAGGCAGAGGTGGACATTGTCGCAGCACCAACGAAGTGAGAACGTGGAGGCGGAAGCGTTGTCACCTGGCCAAGTTGCTGGTTTGGCTGTGCAGGAACCGAATTCACCCAGTGGGCCGTAAAGGACATGTATTGTCCCTGACTGCCATGTACTTTGGCAGACACCGAAAGGTTCAAGGACTAGCCCACCTTCTGTTCTACATGTGTGTGCAGGGCTGGTACCGCCATTTTGGCAAAGAAATTATGGCTTGGGACTCTCCACCTCGGCTCGGCACAAGCCATCAGTTCTCTGAAAGGTGCAGAGTCCACCACTTGGAAAGAGAAGGACTGCAGTACCAACAACTTGGCCAGGAGCACGTTCAGCTTCTGAGCCGTTGGATGAGTGCATGCATACTGTTGTCTTTTGGCAATCGCTTCGATGATCGATTGCTGACGGAATGACTGACAAAGAGTAGGAAGACGAGGAGCAGGAGAAGCAGGACCAGCAGATGATGGGAAGGACAGACAGCTCCCTTCGGCTGAGGTGGTGGAGCATTGACTGCCTGAAATCGGATGCGTGCCACTGGGTGACACAGCTGTTGCTGCGGCAGGCTGGACCACCAAATCGGAGCCATGGTTCTCCCAGGACACTTTATGGTAATGCTGCATATGTTGACGCAGGGCCGTCAACATGGCACCCTAGCCATGCTTCACTTTTTGCCCACAGATTCTACATATGGCCATGTTCACCTCCCCTGGCGGCTTAACAAAAAAGTTACACACCGCCGAGTAGGTGATTTTACCCCCAACACTACCCACTGACTGACTGCTACTGCCGTTGCCTCCGTGAACCCGTGCAGCGCTACTTCCCAGGCAGCTAGGCTCCTGCGTAGCGGGTGGTCTACCCTGGGCACGTTTGGCTATCCAACCTCCCACTGCTGCCACCCTGCTGACTCCCGGCCATGCTAGTGACTTGCTGGTTCAGCCGCTGCCTCACGGGCAAGGTGCCACCCTCCTCTCCCAATGATAAAGCCCCTTTGTCACCCAGCTCCCAATTGCGATCAGCTACATCATCATCATCGAGTACTGTCTGCTCGTCACTGATGTCCTCCTCAACCGTCTTTGGGTCAGGAGCCTGACCGCTCGCAACACCAGCTCCCATGACATTCTCCTCATCACTACTTGCCCGCCTAGTGGAGGAAGGGGCGGATGTCTCCTCCACATCTTGGCTTGCCAGTAGCTGCTGACTGTCTTCTAGTAGCAAGTACTCACTGTATAGTGGAGCTGAGCCCACAGCATACAATACTTCTTTGGCTGAGGGAACAGAAAAGGACAGAGGCAGGTTAAGGACAGGTGAGGGCACGAGGCCTGCTCCTAGGCCATGCCAACTAAGGGTTGTGTCTGACAAACCCACCGACTCTTGACTGGGGGTGTCTGATATCACTTACAACGAAGTCGAAGATCGAGTCAATCATTCAAGAACCGCTAGGTTGCTGGTCAAGACACGACCGCTAGCTGACACTGGGAGCTCAGGCCTCTCGAAGTGACCCCAGCTGCCACGGCCCTTTATTCTACAGCAACCTCTGCCTGTGCCATAAACATTTAGGCCTCTGCACTCCCCTGTGCAGGGCCTGGCACTTCTCTTTCTGACATACTGTTAGATCAAATAAAAAATTTTTAAGGAAATAAAAAAATAAAAAAGGTCTGCAATTTTCTTACTTCACCACACTGTGAGATTAGGAAATAGCTCTCTTTGTTTGAACTCTGTTTGTGTGGATTAAATTTAATGTTCTGGACTGACATTCTGCTGTTTGGCCACAAGATGCCGCTGTTTCCGAGGCACAGCTGACTGAATGCATATATATTTCCATACTCATGAGAGGTGTGGTTTTTCAGAGGATAAAGGACACAGCAGCCATCTTAGAAGCTGGGACTTAGTAGCTATGTGTGTGTGTGAGCAGAGAATCTGATGTATCCAGGAGTGAGAAGACCCCTCAGTGACCACAGCTGCAGCTGAATGAAGCTGATCGTTGTCCAAGACCCAGATCCTGTCCAGGGAAAGGAGGACTGTTTCCAGGTAGGAAGATCACTCCTAGGAGTGCTGATGAGAGCAGAGAAACAAAACAACATACACTGTGGTACTGCATGCTTGTTGGAGAGACATTTGTTCTGTTCAGAGTTACCAGCGTAAGATCGTGCACATACCTCATTACAGTGTTGGCGCCTAGAGACTGAGACCAGGCCTGTAGTTAGTTAGTTAGGGTCTCTATTTGTGTCAGACCACAAGTGTTGCTACTGTTACTACAAGGACTCCATTACTTAAAGGGACATTGCACATCTGAGAGCTGATAAACACCCCCACGAACTCCATCCAGTTCAGTGTTTTTGCTCAGAAGTAATAATCATGCACGTGCTACCAGACTAGTTATGGGAGGGGGAATACTATAGAGCACGGTAAGATTGTAAACTGTTGTGTTGCACCCACAGGCTAGCCCGTAATAAGCACCCAAACAATGGTTTGTGTTTGCTTTAGGGTATTAATAGGTACAGCGAGGCAGTTTTAGTTGTGCCTGCCAGTAGGTAAATTACTGTGAACTTTCCTCCGGCATCCATCAGAGGGCACCGTGCTGTGCAGCACATGGGTCTCAGCCTTTGGCCTGGGTGTATGTAAATTTATTTTATGTTCTCAGCATTTTTGGTTGTGTTCAGTACCACATGTTAGTAAATTTCTGTTTTTGCAAAAGCTGGTGTTAGAGTTGCTTTCCTCGTCCGTTACTTTGCTGTATCCTGGGGAGTCCACCCTGGTACACGGCTTACAACACAACGGCTAATAAGCCCTTTTTCCCCCACTAATACACAAAAAAGAGCTTTAGAACATATAACTGCGCTGCTAAACGGCAAATATATTTTTACTTTGCCACTATTACACAACAAAAAGCTCTTTAGAACATATAACTGCACCGCTTAACGGCAAATATGTATTTTTTTTACCACTAATAAACGACAAAAAGGGCTTTAGAACATATAACCGCACCGCTGAATGGCAAATATATTTTTCTTTTGCCACTAATACACCTGAACGGCAAATATATTTTTATTTTGCCACTATTACACAACAAAAATGGCTTTAGAACATATAACTGCAGCGCTGAACGGCAAATATTTTTTTCTTTTGCCACTAATACACGACAAAAAGGGCTTTAATTTTCGCACTTCAAAACACAATGGCTAATAAGTCCTTTTTCCCCCCACTAATACAAGCCAAAAAATGCTTTAGAACATATAACTGCACCGCACAAGGGCAAATAAGAAGTAGAAATATTTCCTTATAATAAACCCTATTAATGACTATCAAACAGCACTTGCACCCCAATAACAAGAACGGTTTACTGAATTACAGAGCTGTATAATGGCAATTTGGGTCCCCAGTCAGTGCAGCAAGGTGTAATAGGATTGTTTCCATTACCCAGGCTGTAACCTCCCCTACTTAACCACCCTGTTCAACATAAATGCTGTGGAATGATTCCTCTCTTTTCTTTTCCCTACACCTTGAATAATCTTTCCCTGCACTTGTCAATCGCTTTTTTTTAGCACAATGAAGTCTTTTCCTAGCACTGTCCCTAGCGCCTGCTGACGTCTCTCCCTGCACTAAGTACACTGGAAGATGGCAGAATCCAAGATTGCTGAGGCTAATTATAGGGCTGTGACATCACAGGGATGGCTGGCTGCTGATTGGCTGCATGCATGGCATTATGGGTGATCCCGCCTTCCCAGAGTTCCTTGCTCCATGTCCTCACACATGCAGCAGCTATTTTAGGAAAAAATTAGATTTGTTACCACGAAGTGTGAGGAAATTTGGACCAGTGCAAATCAAATTTTTCCTGAAATTGGG
The DNA here is from genome assembly GCF_014858855.1 of Bufo gargarizans. NCBI lineage: Eukaryota > Metazoa > Chordata > Amphibia > Anura > Bufonidae > Bufo > Bufo gargarizans. Next base: position 251,999,403 of record NC_058082.1, on the reverse strand, counting down.
ATCGAATTCGACTTTGTCAACTTCGATTCACTCATCTCTAGTTGTAATATGCTGTAAATGTCTAATAAATGTGGGTCCTATCCCACCTGGGTTGGAGGAGAATGCTTGCTCTGCCATGGATAGAGCTGTGCACATGTGTGGCCATCTCTTCCTATATTATTCACCTGAATGCAGTGGTCAGTGGCCATTTCACCAAATGGGACAAGGTTCAGGATTGGGATGAGAATAAGTTTTTAATAATGGTCTTGTAATTTTTAGGTCTACTTTGTTTAAATAAGCATAGCGCAGGCTAGCGATAACCATCTGCACAGATAATTGGGTAAATTATCTAAAAATAAGTACTGTAAATGATTTTCAGGTGAAATGTAGCAGAATAGGAGCTCATTAATTTTCAGGGAAAAAAATAACATCCCATCAATGTATGTTCTAAAGCAGTACTCTATAATATATGAGGTAAAACTAATTACATGTAGATAATATTATATTAGATGTTTCATCTAAATTTATTTTTGAAAATAATTATACTCTGGTGTGGTCTCCGTCATGCTCGATTTCTACGTTCTGCTTTGAATCAAGGACTAGAAGATGTTGAATCTCTTTTGATGCTCATGCAGAACTGGTAAAAACCATAAGTTATACGTTTAGCTCAGAGTCAGGAATTGGTAGTTGAGGAAAGTTTGAGGATCCCTGAACAATTTATCTATATGTCGTGGTTCAATTTATGGATATGTAAGAAAAAAAATGTCTTAACGGTATTTATCCATTAGCAATACTTATTAGTATACAGGCAAGTGTCTCATTGATAGGGGTCTAATGCATGGTATAGGAAAACTGTGTTACTTCATTTGCTGCTCCATTGAACACTGTGGTATTGCCGGAGGTAGATGTGTACAGCTCTCACCTATCTCCCAGATATTAGAATTTAAACTCTAAGATAAAATCAATACAAAATGTTCAATAGCATAACCATCTTATAAATACTGTATTTCTTCTATCATTTCACTCCCTTATCTATTCATTTGCTTGAACTCTAAGCTTTCAGCTACACAAACATAATCTTAAATTGTTCCTTTGGCGCAAAATGTCAGTTGTGAAGTTCAATGCCATCACAAATTTGGCTAGAGGTATAACAATAATCAACAGAAATTTGAACCTCTTTTACCACAAAATATAAACAACAACCTGGAGTTATACTGAAGGATATTGAAACAAAACACATTAGTGACAAATTACAATTTGATATTTGAAAGTTTAGTCTTGGAGAACTTTTAATTAGAAGACGTTAGGCCCAATGATAAAGTAAGACACTGGTGGAAGAATCTTTACAAAATCAACCTATCTTTATGATTCTCTTCAAGGGATCAGATTCTCTACCAAAATCATGCTGGCTAAACTAAGGTTGGTATGGGCTATCGTGGTTGTATTTCCAAACTGTGATCCCTGGAGTAGTCACCTATTCTCAATGGAGAGGGCCATCACTGGGAAAGCAGTTAGGATCCGGTAAACCAGAGACTAAGCCAAAGATATGGAAGACAATTAAGGATAGGAAAACATGAGAGAAGTTGGAGGCAAAATGTATGGGCGTTTTGGAAGGTTTATGAATAGCTTTGCTGGGTAACCACACAAATTTATTTGTGGATAGAGCTGGTTCCTGCGCTACAGTTGATCGTAGAAGGTTGGCTATCAATAGTAACATCCTGGAGAACCAACTTTAAATTGGTTGAACAAAATCATCAAACAAAAAATGAACATCTTTTGCTCCTAAGAGATTGCTACCAAAAGAGGTTAGAAGTTCTTGTACATACAGTAGGGGGCAGTATTATACTTACATTCTTGCACATAGGAGCAATATTATTGTAGTTATATTCTTGCATATAGGAGCAGTATTGTCACGCTCTAGTGTGGGAGGGAAACCCCCACACTTAACATAGGAGGGAAAGGGAAAAGGAAATAAGACCTGAAAACTAGGGAAGGAAGATGGACACCTCCTAGTGAAAACCCTAATTAAAGCCCTGACTGACTAACAGTATGAACAGATTCCAGAGCTAGGTGTTTTCATACACAGGAATACCTAGAGTCCTATCTAACCCTAAAGGACCCTGGTACTAATGACAGGAATGAGACATCCTGTTCCTCCAAAAGGAAGGATGAACGGGAGTCTCCCTAAGGCATAATACAAAACAACAAAGAAATGCAACACACAGAAAAGCCAAAATACAAAGGGAAAGGTAACACTTAACTTCCAAGAAGCTATGGCAGCACCAGGAACTCAGCTGAGATCTAAACACCAGCTATCCACAGGTCCAAATGAAGTTATAAACCGCACAACATTGTGGGAGAGACAACTATTAATAGGGAAAGTTAAATTACCACAATAGCAACACCTGGAGGTTAAGGGTGTGGCCAGTACCATAAACAACACAGACGCCTATTGATCCACAAGGTAAACATGTCAAACCAAACCAAGTGTTGCCAGTCTCAAAGATCTCCTGCCACTCACTGTCGCGGGGACGTCCGTATGTCTCGGTACTTCCGTGACAGTATTATAGTAGTTATTTTCTTGTACATAGGAGCAGTGTTGTAATACTTATATTCTTGTACATGGGAGGCAGTATTATAGTAGTTATATTATTGTACATGGGAGCAGCATTATAGTAGTTTTATTTTTGTAGATAGGAGCAGTATTATAGTAGTTATATTCTTGTACATAGGAGGCAGTATTATAGTAGTTATATTCTTGTACATATGAGCAATATTATAGTAGTTATATTCTTGTACATAGGAGCAGTATTATAGTAGTTATATTCTTGTACATAGGAGCAGTATTATAGTAGTTATATTCTTGTACATAGGAGCAGTATTATAGTAGTTATATTCTTGTACATAGGAGGCAGTATTATAGTAGTTCTATTCTTGTACATAGGAGGCAGTATTATAGTAGTTATATGCTTGTACATAGGAGCAGTATTATAGTAGTTATATTCTTGTACATAGGAACAGTATTATGGTTATATTCCTTCACATAGCAGGAAGTATTCTCATCTTTATGTCAATGTACCATAGGTTTCTCTTTATGGTTCTCAAAATATTGGACAACACATTGGATCACCACTCAGCTTTCCTAGAAAAAGATTTAACCAAGTAACTTCTTCGAAGAGTAACATAAGGGAACTGTAAAGACTTTTATATTTTCTGATATTTTTATATTTTAGTGGAAATACTCATTCAATTCTATTTTTGTAATAGTGGGAACAATATCCACATCATGGAGGTCTTATGTGGTCAGATGTGGGAAAGCTAAAAGTTAAGTTTAAGAATACAGAGTATTTGGGGATTAATCTAAACATTTAGCTGATTTTGCCCCTGAGATGTTTTATTTGCCAACTCTTATTCACTACCAGTTCCTTCCTGCTCTGTGTAATGTTCCTTACAAGGGTCTCCTCAGAGTGTTTTGGTGTTTGTGATATCATGATTTTTCCAGCTCCTTTATGGGTTAATATATATTCATCTGCTTGTACATTGTGTTTCCCGCCTTCCTTCAATGAGAATTTTAGCCTGATCTTACATGAGCTGCACAGATTGTGAGATGATGGTGACCACTGCAGATGGTCTGAATAGTTCACTGAACTTAAGATCTCTGGGGCTGTGTAAAGAAGGTCACACATGTGGTACAGTTCCGAATAGTGTGAGAAAACCTGGGAAGTGAGTCTCTGGAAATGTAGGTATATTTGTGAAGCAAGACCTAGGGGGCAGTGTTGTAGCAGTTATTTTATAATAGTTATATTCTTGCACATAGGAGCAGTATTATAGTAGTTATATTCTTTTACATAGGAGCAGTATTATAGTACTTATATTCTTTTACATAGGAGCAGTATTATAGTACTTATATTCTTGCATATAGGAGCAGTATTATAGTAGTTATATACTAGTACATAGGATCAGTATTATAGTAGTTATATTCTTTTACATAGGAGCAGTATTATAGTAGTTATATTCTTTTACATAGGAGCAGTATTATAGTACTTATATTCTTTTACATAGGAGCAGTATTATAGTACTTATATTCTTGCATATAGGAGCAGTATTATAGTAGTTATATTCTTGTACATAGGAGCAGTATTATAGTAGTAATATTCTTGTACATAGGAGGTAGTATTATAGTAGTTATATACTTGTACATAGGAGCAGTATTATAGTAGTTATATTTTTGTACATAGGAGCAGTATCATAGTAGTTTTTTTTCTTGTACATGGGAGGTAGTATTTTAGTAGTTATATACTTGTACATAGGAGCATTAATATAGCAGTTATATTCTTGTACATAGGAGCAGTATTATAGTAGTTATATTCTTGTACATAGAAGCAGTATTATAGTAGTTATATTCTTGTACATAGGAGCAGTATTATAGTAGTTACATTATTGCATATAGGAGCAGTATTATAGTAGTTATATTCTTGTACATAGGAGGCAGTATTATAGTAGTTATATTCTTGTACATAGTAGCAGTACTATAGCAGTTATATTCTTGTACATAGTAGCAGTATTATAGTAGTTATATTATTGTACATAGGAGGCAATTTTTATTGTGAAAACAAACAAACAAAAAATACAATAAAAATACATTCTTACGATACAAAACCCAAAAAATAACAGGCATTGTACACACAATGACTACTCAGCTAGAATGCCTATAGAATTATATTAAACTGATAAAGTCCACATTTGCTGGGGAGGAAAAAGAAGAGGGGGGGGGGGAAACAAAAATCAAAACAAACACAAATAACATATTTTCTGTTTTAAACCAATGACACATTCCTCCATAATTCCCTATTATTTGGGTTACTCCTTGTCTCTAATGACTTAACCCACTGGAGCTCAGACATTATTTGGTTTACGGCTGTGGTGTGGTGGAATGGCTCATTGTGTATAGACACGCGGTTTCTCATGTGCCAATGGTAGTATTTTATGACAGAAATGATCAGGTACATTGTCCCCCTGTCTACATTACTATTTCTGGATGGTACAGTATAGATGATGTCAGGATAAGTCAGGGACTGCAGTAATGGGATGTTTAGCTTTTGTGACACCTCTTCCCATATTCTCCTCCCACCCCTGCAGTCAGATATGAAGTGCTCCATCGTCTCCTCCTGCTGACAACCGAGAGGGCAGTTCCTATCTGAAACACTTAACAATTTTAGGTTACCCCTAACAAATAGCTTTCCATGTAATGACAACCAAGCTATGTCAAAGAATTTGGCGGGGAGACGTTTCCCATTGAGGAGCTTCAGACTTTCTTGTAAAGTGCTAGTCACACAATCCCTCAAGACTAGTGGAGAACAAAAGAAAGCCCTACAGATCCTCACATATAGATCTTTCCTTGGCTTACCCTCAATGTAGGACTTCTCTATCTTCCACCTTCTCACACACTTCAGCCCATGGTCCAGGTACTGGGGGAGGTAGTCACTCGTCCATCGACCCCTCTTGAGACTGCCGCCTCGCACCCAAGATTCTGCAAAAGGCAATATCCAGTCCCTGACACTGTTCACCCACAGGGAGCTGTTCTCTGAGTCCAGGCAACCAAAATTAACTTTTAGAAACATGGAGTCAAAGAACACCCTTGGATTCAGCATATCCAACCCACCCTCTCTCCTCTGTAGGTAGGTGATCCCTCTTTTTATCAGGTTCAACCTGTTCCCCCACAACAGTTGGTAGAACAGACTAAAGAGCCTAGCGGAGAAAGATTCCGGCAAAGGAAAAACGACAGAGACACACAAGAAGACAGGGACCAGGTAAGTCTTCAACATTTTAACCCTTTCTCTATAGGTCAGCCTCCAGTTCTTCCATCGCTGAACCTTTGCATTTCCGGCTTCCAACTTCTCTTCCCAATTTAGTTTGCCGTTATCATCCCTCCCAAATTTGACCCCTAGGATTTTAATATAGGTGGAGGCTCTCACAAATTGTGGCAGATCAAAATCTGGATCACTGTCTGATATCCAAAGAGCTTGACTCTTCTCAAGGTTGACCAGAGACCCTGAGGCCTCCGAGTAACTTCTGATGGCTGCAGACAACATCTCCACCTCACGAGGCTCAGATATCACTACAGTCACATCATCCGCATAGGCAACAACACTCAGGGGCAGGCAATGGGGGACCGGCACCCCCTGAAAACTACACTCCTGCAGTGACCTCAGGAATGGGTCTAGGGCAAATACATACAGCAGTGGACTCAGTGGGCAACCTTGTCTCACCCCTGCCTCAACCCTGAAGGTATCACCCTGCCAACCATTGACCAGAGGAAAGCTCTCAGCCTCGCAATACAAAGTCTTCAGCCAATCGATGAATTGCCCCGGAATACCGTACTTTGACAAAGTGGCCCATAGATACTCATGATCTACTCTGTCAAAGGCTTTAGCCTGGTCAAGACTCACGACATATCTCCCACACCTCAGAGCTTTACATCTCTCAAACATCTCCCTTATCGAGAGGACTGCTCCAGAGATGTTCCGCCCTTTTACTGTGCCAAACTGACAGCCTGACAACAGTGCTGAGGACAGACAAACTAATCAAGAAAAAATAATTTTTGCCAGAATCTTTCTGTCGACATTCAAGAGGGCAATCGGCCTCCAGTTCTTGATGTCACTCGGCTCTTTACCTTTGGACAGCAGAATCAGCGAGGACACTCTCATGGATGGAGGCATCAGGTGACTTTCTAGACAATTTGTATATACATCCACGAGGATTGGGGCCAAGAGGTCTCTGAATGTCTTATAGAATTCTGCTGTTATCCCATCTGGACCTGGTGCCTTCTTCAGATGTAACTTATCAATGGCCTCTTTAACCTCTGCCACCGTCAAATCTGCTGTCAAAGGAGAAAAGTCCAAATCATTAGTATCAGGGAGCGGAGTTGCCTCCAAGAATTGGGTCATCTTGTCACTATCCAAAACCTTCTTCTGAAACAAGTCAGCATAGTAAGATCTCACCACCCCCAGGATACCCTCCCGAGATTCTTGCAAAACACCCTGGGGGTCAGTGAGACCGGTGACAGATTTATTTGCCACTCGCTCCCGGCAATTCTCAAAGGGATCAGGAGACCCTAAGGTCCCATAATCCCGTTCAAGAACCTGGGAGGTATACCTGCTGTACTGATACTGCCTCATCTCAGATTTCAGCCAGTCAGTCCTTTGTTGGTCACCCCCTCCCGCCGAATAGAGTGACTCCAATTCTTTCCGCAGCTTGAGATACTGGCCATACTTACTCTTCCTCTTTATAACTGACAGTCTCTTTAAGAGGGATCTGATCTCATCCTTGACATCCTCCCACCAGTCGGCCATATTGCCATAAAAGTCCACTCTCTCTAGCTGACTCTGTATAAGAGAGTGAATATGACTCTGAACCGAAGGGTCTTCTAATAGACTGGAATTAAGTCTCCATAACCCTCTACCTGTCCCAGAACACTTTGTGACACCCAAACAGAAATATAAAGCCAGATGGTCTGAATAAGGGACGATCTTCTCATCTTTCTCACCAATGGTCTCTGTAGGACTCACCAGAGCTAAATCTATCCGACTTCTTCTTTCACCACAAAAATAAGTAAATTTTGGTTTCCGACCACCCTGCACAAACACATCTGACAACCCGGCCTGTTGAATGATTCTGTTTAGGACCTTGGAGTCTCTGGTAAGATGCCTATTAGAGGTCCTGTCACTAGATGCCCTGGCGGCATTAAAATCTCCAGCCATGATGATAGGGATAGATGTGAAGAGATATGGCTTCACTTCATTATAAAGGTTAATCCTTTCAGTCACTGTCTGCGAACCATAGATATTGATGAGACGGAGCCTCCTACCCCGAATAGTAACTTCCAGAATTAGGCACCTTCCCATCAATACCTCTGTCAACCTATGTATAGTTACATCATTGGTGTTAAAGAGGATAGAGTCCCCGGCACTTGGTTCTACAGCCAGTGACCAAAAGTATGGACCAGGCGCTCGGCTTCCCGTAAGAGTCCTAACGTATTTAAACGTGTCTCTTGTAGGAAGAATATATCAGCATCAAGAGACCTTAGATGTTCATAAACCGCGTGCCTGGTCCTCCTCGCTCTGACACTGTTCACATTACTGGAGAACACTATAAGGTTGAAGTCAGCCATCAAAGCAAAGCAAAGCACAAGTAGCAGAGATATTACCCCCATCATCATAGATCTGAGTCTGAGCCCACCTGCCGACCACCTGTCTCCATGTCTGATTCGGACAGACGTTTAGCTCGCGGGGGTTTCCTTTTTGTGGGGGGGTCGCCCTCTTAGTCCTCATTAAATTCATCTACCACTCTCTTTAACTCTCTCTCCATCTCTTCCTCAGCGTCTGACTCTGATAGGACACCGTACCTATTTGTTATGGTCATGACACCTGACCCGGGGTCTACTTTCTTTTTGGAAGGTTTTTGGACAGTGGTCCATTCCCCCTCAGGCTTACGGCTGGTTTTTTCCTTCTTCCGTCTTTTCTGTGGATTTATTGATGCTGGGACAGAAGACGACGTGCCCACAACCTGCTCAGTGACCTCCCCGTTCCCCTTAGTGGCTCCTGGCTGGGACTGGTCAGGCACTATGTCACCTATATTGTCACCCATATTGTGCTGAGGCTCGGGCGGTGTCACTGCTGACCCTGACAACAACATCTCCTCCTCTAGGTAATCTGCCCCTTCCAGCAAGTCCTCATCAGGGAAGTCCTTACAAACATTATGCCAGGCGTCTGGACAGTCCCTGTGGGAGTGACCGATCCTACCACAGAGGTTGCACCGGATGTTCTGCCAGGTGGCGCTGACATGGCCGATCTCCCCGCATAAGTTACATTTTACCAGGGTGCACACACTCGCAATATGACCGGCCTTTCCGCATTTAAAACATTTTCTAGGCTGACCCGCATAGAAGCATACCCCTTTCTCCCGGCCAATAAAGAATGAGTTGGGCAGATGTTGGGTAATGTTGTTAACCTGCCGTAACTTTACCAGGACCTTCCACCCCCCAGTCCATATGCCATCCTCGTCCCTAGTCTTGGTGAGATCTGACATTAGGTCACAGTGTCTTTTTAGCCATACAACAATATCCTGGTGTGGTACCGACTCGTTCCAGAATATTATGGTGACGCTTGCTGTGTCTGGTCTAGAGATGGGGATGAGGCTGAACTTATTCCAGCCATCAGCATCTCTCACCCGGGAGAAATGAGCCCAGAAGCGGTCCAGGTCAGACATGAGTTTAAAGCTGACGTCATACCCCTGCCTGTCAGGAAGGTTTATCACTGCCAGGATGTTAGATGGCAGGAAACCCATTTGGTGGCACAGAAGTTCACGGACCACAAACCTCCTGTCAGGCAACTCCTCCTTGGCCCCTCTATGTCTGAACCTGACCACGTTCCTCCTCTTAAAAGCCTGACCTGTATAGTTCACATTAGACCTGAAGGATGGTGACCCACGACTCCAGGCATTACCAGAGGAGACACCACCAGTTCCACCCTCCTGCTGAACTTGGGGGCGCTGTGGTGGCTGCTGACCGCCTGCACTATGGGGGTCTGACACTTCTGGTGTAACTAGAGGGGGGAAGTGCTGTGCATCAGACTGTACAGCCCCCTCCCCACCACCATCCTTTATACTCTGCGGGTCACAAGCCTCTGAAGGCTGACCTAATGGTGGACCTGACTCTAGAGATGACCCCAAATCCCACACAGACTGTGAAGCACTCCCCTCTGCAGAAACATCATCAGTAACATCACATGCAGTCATATCAATGCAGTCACTGGCAGTATGATCCTTCTCTACAGAGCCCCGACAGTCCTGCCGAGCCATGACCTGTGAGCTCTCTGCTGCACTGCTGCCTTCAGGCGAGAGTCCACAGTCCTGCTGCTCTCTACTGCCCCCCAGGCCTTGTGGTGACTGCACTGCTACTGCAGAGTTACCTTCAGGCGAGAGTCCACAGTCCTGCCGCTCTCTACTGCCCCCCAGGGCTTGTGGTGACTGCACTGCTACTTCAGAGTTACCTTCTGGTTTCAGTCCACAGTCCTGCTGCTCTCTACTGCCCCCCAGCGCTTGTGGTCACTGCACTGCTACTGCAGAGTTACCTTCTGGTTGGAGTCCATAGTCCTGCTTCACAGTACAAACTGCTGGAACTTGTTGTACCTTTTGAGGAGTCTCTGCAGGTCTTTGCTGTTGCTGGACACTTTCTCCCACTTCTCTGTACAAATTCCCTTTCTCAAAAGGGAAGCTGGCTGGTCTGAGGACTGGTCTTGCACAGGCCTGCTGGGTGTCATCTGGACAGGTTGGAGACCTGGGTTTAGATGGAGATGGTTCTGGCGCAGGTCTTTCCTCATGTCCCTCATATCTTTGCTGGTTCCTGAAGGATTCAGCGACTGGTCCCATCTGCTCCAGTACAGCCTCCATGTCCTGCACAGTGTCAGCGAGCTGCACAGCGAGGGAGCTCAGCTTCTTGTCATGAACAGCCTGATTGCTGGGGTTTGCTGCCTTTAGCTTATAGACACAATCTATCTGCTTCTGCAGCTGTAGTTTAGTCTTTTTTAATGTCTCTAGTCTCTTGACCAGAGCTGGGATCCGCTCGGCCAGACTTAGTTCTGGTGCACGCTGAGTATTGGGGGGCTGTGTCGGCAGTGTACTCACAGAATGGCTCCTTACAGGCGTCCCTCTGCTTGGTCCTTGCACTGGACTTGGTGCAGCCGTGGTCACTGCTGCGAGGTCACTATCTCCAGATTGGTGACTGGGCCCCTGGTTCTTCCCAGTGACCGCACTTGTGGCCCCATGAAGCCTTCCTGCAGTATTCCCTCTGGTCTCATCTGTCGTGTTGGCGACTTTTGCGCTGTTCCCACTTCCATAACGTGTGCGGTCAGACCGCATCAGGACAGACTGTTGCAGATTCTCCTGCATGGTCTGCTTCTCCAGCGATGTTCTCCTCTGTCTGCCTGCGGGTGGGGTGGATTGCACACCTGCAGCCATGCTCTTACTCAGTGATGTCTCCTTCTTTACTTCCAACATTTTCTTTTCTTCTTTGCTTCCTGCTGCACTGGGACTGGCAACACTCGGAACATTCCTTCCTTCCAAAGAAACTTTTGGATAATTATCCATGGAGTGAGAGGTCTGGGAATTGTTTCCCAGAATAGGCCTTGAAGCCTGGGCCAGAGTGGCCCCGCCCTGGGCTTTCTCCAGACATCCAAAGCCTCAGGAGAGCTACTGACACACGTCCTCACAGCTAGGAGGCAGTATTATAGTAGTTATATTCTTAACCAAAACTCTTTTTATTGAGAGTGCATATGGTCTGGACAAAAAATCATGCATCAATATAAAGCCATTCGCAGATGGCAGCAGCATAATGGGTGCCAATATTCTCACAGACCATGTCAGATCTACTAACATAGTGAGTATAAACAATTTAGTAACAACGAATGAAAGAAAAGACACAGACAAGATTGGAGGGTGGGGGGTTGGGAGAAGGGGTAGAATTGGGTGGGTAGAGGAGGAGAGGGAGTTCTTCCAATTCACTCGGGGTTGCGGTATTTCTCCCATGGTCGCCACAGTTTGAGAAATTTGGGACGTGTGCGAGTTTCCCAATGGGCTAATTCCTCAAATCTAAACAGTTGATCTGTTTTCTCGGTCCACATTAACATTGAGGGTGGCGAGTCATTCTTCCAGAGAAGGGGTACCAACAAACGCGCTGCAGTAAGAAGCATGGTCGGGAGGTCAGCTTTGGCAGGAGTAAGGGAATCGTTGGGACACCAGAGGAGTACTAGTTTCGCATCCAGACGTACCTTAGAGGCACATATCCGGTTAATTGTGTTCTCTATTTGAGACCAAAAGGGGCGAATTTTACTACAAGACCACCATATATGTGACAAAGAGCCGACTTCTGTTCCACACCTCCAGCACTGCAATGGAACGTCAGGGTTGAGCCTATGTAGGAATTCTGGCGTTTTGTACCAGCGGGTCAGTAACTTGTAGGAATTCTCCTGAATTTTGATGCATCGGTTGAAGCCATGTGAATGGGCTAAGATAAAGGCCTTCTCCGGCTCAGTCAGTTGGATTGTGAGCTCCTTTTCCCAGGCAGACATAAAGTGCAGTGCTGGAGGAGCAGAAGAGAGCAGCTCCCTGTAGAGTGTCGAGAGGGGCTTTTTCGGTAACTCGGGAACACAAAGCTTCTTTTCTAGCCCAGTAGGTGTATCATCAGTGGGGGAAGGTAGCTTGAGGGCTTTAACATCTCGGCTAAAGGCCCCAATAGAAAGGAAGGAGAGAGCTTTAACCTTTGGCAGAACCTGAATCTTGTCCCATGCCAAGTCCCCAGACGTGGAAGCTATATCTTGTAAGGTAAGGTCAGATAGTATGCTCCAGACTCCGGAGGGTCTGAGTATATCGGGGTGGATATAGTTCTGTAGTAGATGTAGGGGGAGGTGGATATTAGGAAATCTGATGTCTCGGGATTTATACAGTTTGGCCCATTCCACCAACATACCTTTCCAAATGGGAGAGGCAAACGCGTTATTCGGGGTGCATGTGCGGATTCCCCATAGGATAAGTCCTTCTTTGTAGGTGAGAAGAGCACGTTCCAGTTGTACGCAAAGATTCGGGGGTTGGCGTGAGAGGAGAGAAAAGCACCTGTTCAGGAGCGACGCTGTGTAATAAGTTTGGATGTCGGGCATACCAAAGCCCCCAAATCTCTTTTCTCTTGTCAATATTGAGTACGCTATCCTAGAGGACTTGCCCGCCCACATGAACAAAGAGAACACACGGCGTATTTCCATAAAAAAGGAGCGGGGTAGCCAAATTAGTAGTGTCTGAATTAAATATAGAAGTTTGGGTACAATGAAGGCTTTAAGGAAGTTCTTCCTTCCCATCCAGGAGATGAAGGGGAGTTTAAGGGACTGTAGATGTGTTCTAATATCTTTGAGTAGGGGGCCATAATTCAGACTAAATAGGTCATCTTGGTTAGCCGAGATTCGTATCCCTAGAAACTTAATATCACGGGGGGCCCAAGCAAAGGAGGTGGCGCGTTTAAGGTCCTTGACTACATATGATTTGCATGAAACATTCAGGGCCATGGATTTGCTATAATTAATCTTGAAGTTAGATATCCACCCGAACTCTTCGAACAGATAGTGGAGCCGAGGGAAAGAAATCGTGGGGTTGGTGGTCATAATCAATAGATCATCGGCAAATGCCGCGGTGGTATGCATACAAGAGCCCATCTTGATGCCTTCAATTGCGGGGTCTTGTCTAATCTTGCATAGCAGCGTTTCCATAACTATGACAAAAAGGGACGGGGAGAGGGGGCATCCCTGTCTAGTGCCATTGGATATGGCAAAGGCAGGGGAAAGAGTGCCGTTGACTTTGACTCTGGCAGAGGGGGACGAGTATAAAGAGAAAATAGCCGCGATAAACTGATCAGGGAAGCCAAATTTTGACAGTGCCGCAGACATGTACTGCCAACTGACCCTGTCAAAGGCCTTTTCCGCGTCTGTACTGAGCAAGGCTAGCGGAGTTGAAGTGCTCCGTGCCCAATTCATGAGGTGAAGGAGGCGGACGGTATTTTCGTTCCCCTGTCTGCCAGAGACAAACCCAACCTGCTCCCTATGGATGATATCGGGGAGAATCCGCTGAATTCGCTGAGCCAATATCTTAGCCCACCACTTTACGTCCGTGTTAAGGAGGGAGATTGGGCGATAACTACCACAATTTAGAGGATCTTTGTTCTCTTTATGAATAATCGTAATGTGGGCCGAAAGCGATTGGGGGGGGAGGTGGCCACCGTTCAGAAGGTGGCTACACATGGAGCGGAAGTGGGGGACTAGGACCTCTTGAAAATTTTTATAGTACGTAATGGAGAAGCCATCAGGCCCAGGGCTCTTCCCCGAAGGAATAGAGGCCAGTACCTTCCGCGCTTCAGCATCTGTTATTGGGGCTACTAGTTGAGTTGACTGGGACTGGGTGATATTAGGGAGATGTAGGGATGAAAAAAAAATTTCCGTGGCGTCCGTGAGGGTATTGAGCGACTGATTCGAGGGGGGTGGAAGATTGTAGAGCTCCGTATAAAAGGTGCTAAAGGCCATCGCAATGTCAGGGGTGGACTTCAGGTGAGTTCCTTTAGCATCTTTGATAGCAGAGATAAAAGAATCAGAATGTTGTTTTTTAACCAGCGCTGCCATAAGTTTGTTCCCCTTATCGCCATGAGCGTACGATTTAAATCTAGAGCGTAAGAGCAGTTTGGCTGATGTAACATTTAGTAAGTTCTTAAGCTTAGTTCTAGCATCACTAAGTTCAGTGGCACAACTAAGTGCCTGTGATTGTTTGTGCGTAAGTTCGAGCGACTCAATTTGGGACATAAGGGTGGCAATGGCTTGAGCACGTTGTTTTTTAACATGGGAGCCGAGGGCGATAAGTTCACCTCGGATCACCGCTTTATGGGTCTCCCATACAATCGGTGGCGAGGGAGGTGTGGGACCTGCGTTATTCCGTTGGAAGAACTCTGTCAGAGAGGAAGCTAGCTTCTGGGAGTTGGCTTGATCTAAGATGAGGGTGTCATTGAGGCGCCAATTCCATTCCCTTTTTGGAAGAGAGGTCAAGGTGAAATGTATAAAAATTGGGGAGTGATCTGACAAAGTAATATTACCTATTTTGGCGTGTAGGAGCAGGTGGGCATGTTTGGAGGATAAGAAGAGGTGATCCAGTCTATGGTATGAGGACTTGGCATGGGAAAAGAAGGTATAATCCCTACCAGAGGGGTTTAGAGTGCGCCATGCGTCAAACACACCTAATTTTTTCAGGGCCAATTTCAAACGCCTCAAACGTATGTGCGTAATAGCTGACTTTCCGGAGGAGGAGTCTAAGCTAGGATCAAGGGAAACATTAAAATCTCCCCCTAAAATTACAATGCCCTCCTTGAAGGAGGATAGGAGCGTGAGGGTCTGAATCAGCCATTGGACCTGTCCCCTATTTGGAGCGTAGACGTTAGCTAGCGTGATCTGAGTGTCAGCAATTACGCCCTTCACAAACAAGTACCGACCATCTGGGTCCGAGGAAGAAGCCGAGACTACGAAGGGTAGTTGCTTGTGAATGGCGATGCTAACACCTCTGCTAACCGAGCCATGTGTGCTGTGGTACCATTGTGAGAATTTTTTGGGTGGAAGATTAGGTATCTTACCCGACCGGAAGTGGGTCTCTTGGAAGAATGCGATGGAGACTTTGTCTTTCTGCAGTAGAGATAGGATTTGCGACCTCTTACATGGCTCATTCAGACCTCTCACGTTGAAAGAGGAAACTATGACTTCAGCCATCTCCGGGCGGTGGTTGGGTACATTGCATGTCATCAGTGGTAGACCAATCAAGCGTGGAAGAAGGAGGGAAAGACACGGTAGGAGAAGGGAAGACACAGACAAAATGAACAAAACTTCTGCAAATAAAATAACAGAAAGTAAAATGCAAAAACCAGCATAAAACACAGAAAAATGAAAGCTCCACAGGGCGCGCGGTGGTGAAACGATCCATTTGCATAACGGCGGACAGCCGGGATCTACCGGGCGGGGGGTCTCGTGGAGCCCTTAGGGCCCAGAAGGAGGCCATCAGGGGGTAGGGTCGTGAACCGGGTTAGACGCTGGTTAAACCCCAGCTTCTCGGGGGGAGTGGGGAAAAGTAATGCGAACCATAAAACGTAGCATAAACAAGGTCCCAAAGAGAACGAAAAGGGAAAGTCTCTTTCGTGCTGTAACAAGGGACGCCATCTGGGTGACATCAGGGGTCACAGGCCGGGTGACCAGCGAAGGCAGTGCCCTTTTATTGGGCTGTAGAGTTGATTCGTGTCCCATATGCGACATATCATCTCAGCGGTGCGGAGGAAACTCGGAAGTGGCGGGGAGATGGCGTTCCCGGTTAGGTCTGGTAGCTTTACCCGAGGTGGCAGTATTCCACTGGTCCGAGCTTGGAGGCGAGGGTATCGGCACTCCCTGATCGGCAGGCATCCAGGACGGTATCTCCAGCGGTGAAATACCCAGGTGAACCCAGGCAGCGTTTAGATCCTGAGGGGAGCGTATAGTAATCTGTCTCCCGTTCTTCATAACGGCCAGGCCGAATGGGTAAAGCCATCTGAACTGGATGGCAGAGGCCTTGAGAGCTTCTAGGAGTGGCCGGAGAATTCGGCGTTTCGCCAGCGTAGTAGGAGCCAGGTCTTGAAAAAACAAGATCGGTGTGCCTTCAAATCTCAAGCTGTCTGCTTCTCTACTTGCCTTCAGCAGAGCCGCAGTGTCCACAAAACTTAGAAGGCCACAAACAACATCTCTCGGCGGCTCAGAGCCTTTAGGTTTAGGTCTCAAAGCTCTGTGTATCCTCTCAATTGTGATTTTCGCAGCTCTGTCCGTTCCCAAAAGATTCGCAAAAATTTCGCATGCGATTTTTTCCAGAGCTTCCGATGCGAATGATTCAGGCAGGCCCCGGATGCGAATATTTCGCCTGCGGCTGCGATTTTCTTGATCCTCGATGCGCAGCAAAGCATCATTAAGGAAGTCTTTTTGCGAATTTAATACTGCGCATATTTCTCCCTCGTGGCGAATAATCGCATCATGCGAATTTTCTAAGTCCGCCACCCGCTGCCCCATGCTGCGCAGATCTACCTTGATCTCTGCTAGGTCTTGTCTCAGGGGAGCCAGAGCGGCGTCCAGGACCTCCCGAAGTGCTGTCTTAGATAAAGTTCCACTCCGTTTTCGGGCTTTGTAATCCGAGATGTCAGAAGCGCTTCCTGCTTCAGAATAATCTTCTCCCTCAGAATGCTGAGAGGCAGCCGGCGCCATCTTGGGTGTCTCAGCTCCACGGGCCTTGGGCTGCTTTTTCAGGTATTGCTCCATGTCTGGCTGCTTGGAGCGGGCCCGGGTGGTCTCTAAAGGGTCCTTGCTGCGGTCTCTCCCCGTTTTGACCATTTGTGCAGGTAAAAAAGTGCTTTTAATGGGGTTAATCACCAGCTAGCCGGAGGAGCTCAGCAACAGGCAGCCATCCAGGAAGGCAGCCAAGCTCCGCCCCCATAGTAGTTATATTCTTGTATATAGGAGCAGTATTATAGTAGTTATATTCTTGTACATAGGAGGCAGTATTATAGTCTAATTTTTTGCAAGATGCGCCAAATTTATCCCTCAATGTGAATGACTTAATGCACCTGCAGTGAGCATGCAGTGAAGTTGAGAGCAGAGAGGGTGGTTTGGTTGTGGATGGGATTAGTAATACAGTCCTTAACCTGGCGCTCCCTGGGCCATGCAGTGATAGGATGGGCACAACCCTTCTTCACCTCTATATATATCCTGGACTTTTTGGGGCTCCTGTATCATGGAGGATGTGGAACCCTTGATGTTGCATGGAGGGCCTGGCGGTTTATGGAGGCAATGACTAGGCCCTTTTAGTTATAATAAAGTCTCTCTTTACTGAGTAGATGATGGTGGTTGTAGTATATACACAGGCAGTAGACACAGTTCTGAGATATATATAATGCAGCATTATTCTCCTAATGACTATATATAGGAGGTGGCCTTGATGGAAGTATTCCTCCCTGAGTCTCTCTCTAGATACACTATGCAATCCTTTCAAATTACCACAGGCATGCAATAACTCTTAATATGATTGCTACTGATAGGTATCGAAAATTAAATTCGGCTGCTTCGCAGAATTTCACTAAGGAATTCTCTTGATGACTAGTTACTTTGTCATTGTCTTCAATCTTGCCACCCCCCGTTCATTGAACCCTTCAGATGCCGCGTTCATCGCTGATCGTGGCAGCTGAGACTACCTCTTAGGCTTTTTAGGGGTAATCAGAGTAAAAAAAAAAGTGCATGAGATTTTGCGTGATATCTTCAATCAAGATGGCGCAACTCCCCTTGCCACGTTAATGGATGAGGTGAGTATGTTTTTTTTTTTTGTATTTACTGTCATTTCAGGGAAAATTGATTTGTTACCAGGAAGCTTGGCTTTTTTGGCAAATCACATTTTTTCCTGAAATTCGGATCAACGTCAATTCGTTTGACTTTGATTCGCTCAACATTACTTTCTACAACATAATTTAGATTGGAAGTCTAGTTCATCTCAGAAAAGTGGGGGGTACTGGAAATGAACCTTTTCCACATGCAGTAAAGTCTATTGCCGTACGCAAGTCCAGCACAGTCTTTTTAGTGGTCCTCAACCATCTGCAAATGTCTGTTCTCTTTCTATTAGAGGTAGCCAATAGTTTTTTTGGCAACTTTCAGTCTCAGGGATGAAAATTTCCTGTAAGCCTAGTTGTGACAAGCTTACACATACTGTACATGACCTCCCTCTCGGACTGCTGTTGAAAGACTCCTAACTAAGGGGTAGTGGCAGCCCATCACCCTAGCAACTGCACTAAAAGCTGCCACTTAACTATTTACTATCTATACACAACCATCTGAGATGCAAAGTTCACAGGCAAAAGAATACTTTAACCATTTAAAGGGGTTCTGTACCTTTTGATTACATGATGATCTATCCTTTGATTAGATCATCAGCATCTGTTCGGCAGAGGTCTGACACATGGGAACCCTTCCAATCAGCTGTTTGAGAAGGAAGTGGTGCTTGCCGTAGCCTTATAGCTTTCTTGGTGTTTCCCGCAAGACCAGTGTTTCCCACAGGCTCACTATTCTCACTGGCCTGGATATGGCTCAATTCCATTGAAGTGAACGGACCTGGATAGTGATAATAGTTGTTACGTCACTGGGCCTGCGGGAAACAGCAAGCACCACTGCCTTCTCATACAGCTGATCGTCATGGGTCCTGGGTGTCAGACCCCTGACGATCAGATGCTGATGATCTATCCAAAGGATAGATCATCAGTAATCAAAAGGTGTAAAACCCCATTTAACCCCATAATAAATCACAATATCACAATAGTAACTCTTTATCAGTGATCCACCGGGTCACTGAACACCTTATGACTAAATTTGACTGTGTAAATATATTAGACAGCATTAGTAAGTGTAAGTGCTAAATGGCAATATTACCTCTGCCAAATCTAATGTTGCTGAATCCACAATAAATACAGAAATTATCATTTTAAGCTTCTGGAACTGATTTGCTGTATTTTTTCGATTTTAACACTCGCAGAATTTTTTAATTTCCCAGGTTAAATTTTCCCACAAAACTATTTCCAGTCAATTTACTTGGTAAATGTAACGAGTCCATGAGATATTTATATCCTCATGTTAACAATGATACCATCAAACCGCATATAATAATATAATTGCCTGTACCTAGAGAGCTGCACACTTCCCATATATAATCAGTATGTCAAGACTGAGCGTAGGAAATTGCCCAGCTGAGCTTCCAACCTAATGTACGTTTTTCACTAACCCTGTACTATGTATACAGGGGCTCATTTACAGAAATCCCCTTATTTTGGCCCATTTCTGGTGCAGATTGCAGGGCAAAGGTTATTTGTGCCGCAATCTGTGACTTTTCCCTACTCACGCCAGGTCTAAAAAAGGGGGCGGGTAAGGGGACAGACCGGCAGGTCCTTCTCATTTCTAATTTTTTATGCCTGTTTTAAATTTAAGGTAGGTAGGGAGCTGGCATAGATTTAGACCGGCGGTGGATGCGCCAAAGTTATGTAGAGGCCGGCGTCTCTTCTCAGCTTTGGCGGATCCACTGCTAGAGCATGGGGCTATTAAGACCGCCGTGTAACACGCCAGTCTTAATAAATGACCCCCATAGTGTATAGATTTTTTTGTTGTTGCTTACAGTCAGCCAGTATTAAGCTCCTGATATTTTTTCCTCTAATTACAGAATATAGGCTGGAATAAAACACAGCATAAACGCAGTTGTTGCATAAACCACAAATTTTTTTTTTGTGAATTTTTTTGCCACACCAAAAATAAAGCACATCCGCAACGTGTGGCAGCAGCCTTAAGGTACACCCTCACAAGATGGAAGACATATGTCACAGATTATGCTGAAACTTCCACGGTGAAATTTGCCTGTGGACTTTGTTGCTGGTGGGCCCAAGGAACCCCAGTCCGACCCTGCTTAAAGGGCTGTTTGCATCTCATAACTTGGGGGCATATTGCTAGGATATGCCCCCCAAAAATCTTATACGAGTGGGTTCCACCTCTGGGACCAACAACTTTCTTTAAAATGGAGCCCGCAGAGAGAAGGAAAGGGGCCTGAGCAATGGCTCTGCTATTTCCGACAGTCCCATAGAAATGAATAGAGAGCAGCTGTGCATGCGCAGGCCACTCTCCTTCCCTCGGCAGGCTCCATTTTAGAGATGGTGGCAGGTCCCAGAGGTGGGACCTACACCTATCAAACATGACATATCCTAGCCATATGCCGCCAATGTATCAGATGGGATTTTCAATGGACTTTTATTAAACACTGGATTTTAATTGGAGATATTGAGGGCTGGATCTTTTTCTACCCATGCTCTCAGTGCCTGTCCCTTAAAGAGGTTGCCCTGCTTTTTTTAAGTGATGGCTTATCTTCAGAGTAGGCCACCAGGAGCCAACAAGCTGGGGTCCGGCACCGGAAGTACACAGCACTGTCAAAATTGTATTGGACAGCTATCGTCACTGTAGCACTGCTCCCATACAGTGGTGCATTTTAACTACTATAGGGGCATTTTAACTATCAGGGCAGTATAGGGGGCACTTGAGTGGGGCAGTTTAACTATTAGGGGCATTAGAGGGAGCAGTTTAACTACAGGAGGGGGTATTTTAAATACTGGGCACTATAAGGGGGGTATTTGAATTATAGGGGGCACTATAAGGGGAAATTTTAATTACAGGGGGCACTATAGGTGGCATTACATCTACTGGTGCACTGCAGAAGGGCATTATAACTACTAGGGAAACTATACAGGGGATATCATAAGTATTGATGCACTATAGTGGACATTATAACTAATGGGGAACTATAGAGGGGTCTTAATAGTACTGGGGCTCCATAGTGGCCCTGACTAATACTTGGTGCACTATAAAGGGGGCCTTATTACTACTTGGGGCACTATATGGGGCACTATAAAAATAACTTTTTACAACTGAGTGCACTAAGGTGGCATTATTATTGAGCACACTAATGAAGGGCACTACTACTAACGGGGCCCTCTTGGAGGGTATTATCATTATCGGGGACATTGTAGGTGGTATTACCAATGAAGGCACTCTTGTGGAACTTTTATATTACTATGGGCATACTATCTGTATGGTATATATATTATAGTATTTAGGGGCACTAGGGAGCACAGAAGACACAACATTTGGAGTATCAGCAGGATAACACTGTTGGAGCACCAAGAGGAGGACAATGATAGAAAGGCGAGGAACCTATGAAGCACTGGATGTAAGAGATACGTAGTAGTGTATAGTCCTATTTATTTGGTAGCACTGAATATAATGTTTATCAAGCAAGTAAAATATATCTTTAGTGCTTGGATGTGGGGGTAAGGGGAAGTTTTGTTCAAGAAATTGGCACATTTGCATTGGGCTCTGGATCTCTTAAATGCCTAGCAATATACTTGTCTACTGTGTATAACTAATACCAGTGGTCTATACTCTATACTGTCAGAATACTCACCCAGTCCCCGACACCGTGGCCCTAGCAGTCCAGGCCCATTAGCAACCTTCTTCTTGTTTCCTGTGGGCATCTCTGTAGCTCTGCTCATCCACTCCATGCAGGATGACACCTATTCTTTCCTGATGTGCCTTCCTTTGCAAATAGGGTGCGCACACATGCTCTTTACAGCTCCTAAAGGGCTAATGTGCACATTTTAATCTGTCACAACCTATGGCAGAGATCCCTGGAGTATTTAGGACACCTTTCCCAGTGGGCAGGTGCCTGAGTAATAGGTTCTAATTAGCTCGTTTCTAGCAGGTTGTTTTATTTTTCCTGCCTGTGTACTGAACTCTGCCTGTGTCCAGAATTGACTCCAAATGTTTGACTTGAAATCTGCTTGCTCCTTCTACTGACCCTAAACTTCCTGTCCTGACCCTCAGACCTACTTTTGTATCGCAAAAACTCTGCCAGCCCTGACCTCCACCTGTCCATGACTATAGTTTTGCCCGATCCCTTGGTGATCTGCATTGGTGTCTCTTGACCTCCATTAGTCAGCTGTCAATCACAAACAGATTGCTCCAGGAGGTAGCAGCCTGGTGGTTTCCTGTCACCACCAGACATCTGAGAAGCTCTGACAGATGCCTTTCAGGACCTCCTCCTTGAGCTTCCTTTGTTTTGCTTTCAGTTCCTCATCTCGTTAGCCTCTCTCAGCTGTCATGTAGTTGTACTGATTGCATCCCTTTAAATTCCTCCCCATAGTGCATCAGTGTGCGGTCTATAGTTCTTCCTGGAGTGTGTGTGTGCATGCTGATCCTACTTCCCAGTCTTCTACAAGATAAGTGTTGTGCATTCATTTGTGATTTTCTGTTTGCTGGGTCCCAGGTGACCCTGACTCCCTCCGTATCTAGTGTAGGGAGCCGGTGGTCGTGTCCCCTCACTATTATAGGGTGTTCAGGTGTTATACAGTCGAGGTACAAGGATATGCGATCATCTACCATTGGGATTTTCGTATAGACTGAGCAGTCAGGGAGAGTGCCAGGTCTGATGCAGGGGTCTACCTTTTGTTCCTTAGTTTTGGATCCAGTGAGTCGTATATTCATTTTGTGTTGTCTTGTTTCCTGTACACCTTCCGTGACATTATAGACCGCAAAAACCGTCTCAAGCATGGATCCGGTTTCACTTTTGACTGAACGCTTCCAGGGTATTTCATTGGAGGTAGCAGATCTCCGTAAGACTCTTTCTCAGTTTCAAGTGACCGGTTCAGCTTGCGTTCATGGAGTTTGTTCTGAGCCTAAGATCTCGCTCCCGGATACGTTCTCCGGGGGTAGTGAGAATTTTGTGCGTTTTAGAGAGGCTTGCAAACTCCATTTTCGCCTTCTTCCCCATTCCTCTGGTGATGAGGAACGGAGGGTGGGGATCATTATATCGCTGCTCAGGGGTAACGCTCAGTCGTGGGCCTTTTCGCTGCCAGTGGGAGCACAGCCCCTCCGTTCAGTGGATGAATTCTTTTTAGCCCTGGGTCAGATATATGATGATCCGGATCGTATTGTTTTGGCTGAGTCTAGACTATGTCTGTTATGCCAGGGTAAACAATCCGCAGAGATATACTGCTCAGAATTTCGGAGATGGGCAGCTGATACTGGTTGGAATGATGCTGCACTCCGAAGTCAATTTTGCCATGGTCTTTCAGAGGGATTGAAAGATGCGAATATGCACAAAGAAAAGTCCAGCTCACTCAATTATTCCACCACCTGCGTGCACGGAAAAGGCCGGCAAGCCCGTATATTCTTGATATGAAAGCACAATGAAATTCCAGCACTCACGATTTTGGTAGCTAAAATCTTCGTCTTTTATTCAGGCAGTAGACATATAAACAGGACATCCACCCACAAGTGCAGCAACCTTGACGCGTTTCGAACAGTAGTTCTTAGTCGTAACAATGAGCAGTGTCTCCTCTGGCACCTTTATACCAGTCTGAACTAAAAAATTTAATTGCTTTCCCCTCACCTGAGGGGTGGGGGAGTGTAGGAGGCAGGGAACATTTTAACCTCTTGTTTTCCAGGTGAGACACTGCTCATGTGTTTCACAATAGAAAATTCATGCATCTATACAGTCACTGATTATTACAAAAATTTGTGTTGAAAAATAACCATTAAATAAAAACAGTGAACATATTAAAATTGTCAAAGAATGTCAATTGTCAGGATAGCATCAGAACACCACATTGGTTATATATAGCCAACTTATTTGTATGGATCCACATATGTTAGTGCTGTGTTGCTAATTCTGGCATGGATCCTTTTTCTCTATTACTGCTCTTAGTTAAATTGAAAAAATACATAGCTATGATGAAAAAAAGTGAAAAGTAAGAGAGTCATGAGTTAGTAGAAATACATAAGTTCATTTTTCTTATTGAGGCCATTTGGATGTCTGGTATTCAACTTAAAAATCCAAAAAGCCTCTCTGAGTCTCACTAAACGTTTAAAATCTCCTCCTCTACTAGGTAATCTCACCTGTTCAATTGCAAAGGCTTTGAAATTGCGCACCTGGCTTTCGTGTTTGCAAATAAAGTGTTTAGCCGCATTGGATGTGTTCACACTGTGCGGATTTTTTATGTAGTTGAGGTGCTCTAGAATTCGGACCTTAAATTTTCTCGTGGTACATCCCACATATAACAAATCACAGGCTATACATTTTATGATATATACCACCCCTATAGAATTACAATTAATGTAAGATTTAATTGGATATATATGTGAATTATTCGCATCGTGAAAAGTTTTGGTATTTACTGCGTATGTACAAGTGCGGCAGCGCAAACTTCCGCATCTGGTGAAACCCTTGTATATAAGCCATGGATCCCGTTTATATTTGTTTCGATGTATATACATGGAGGATGATAAATCATTCCCTATAGTTCTTGGCTGTCTTGACACAATTCTACAACCTTGTTTTAGCGCACAGTGCAATATTTCGTCATCATGGAGAATGGGTAAATATTTTTTAATAATTTGTTGAATTTTTTCAAATTGCTTACTGTACGTCAAAACAAGTGTAGGTAAATTATCTTTTTCGTTTTTATTTACATTTTTATCTGAACTCTCACTTTTTGATATCTGTTTAGAGATATTTTTATTTTTAGGAGTTGAAAAGAGTAAATCTTCTCTATTTTTCTTTTTAGTTATAGCTAGGCCTCTGGATATCATCCAGTTTGGGTATGCTCTTTGTTTTAATCTATTTTTAATAGTTTGAGCCTCTATTTCAAAAGCCGCTGCTGTACTGCAGTTTCTGTAGTCACGTGTGAATTCTCCCACAGGAATTGATTTTATTGTGTGTAGGGGGTGATGGCTATTTGCCCGAAGTAATGTATTTCCTGTTATTTCCTTGCGGTAGGTTTTAGTTTGTATGATCTGGTTCGGTTTTCCTGAAAGTGTAAGATCAAGAAAATTGATACTTTGCGGGTGTTCCGTATATGTGAATTTTAAATTATATGTGTTATTTTCCAGATATTGCATGAAGTGTTGTATGGCAGGCACATCACCACTCCAGATGAGGAGCATATCATCGATGTACCTGCCATACCACACCACATGTTCCGCAAATGGATTTTTAATATTATATACATATGCCTTCTCCCAATAGGACATTGTTAAATTGGCCAGGGAGGGTGAGTACTTCGCGCCCATTGATACACCAGATATCTGTACATAGTATATAGAGTTGAATGAAAAATAATTGTGAGACATCAGAAATTGAGTAACCTCCAGAGTAGAGTTGAGCGAACACCTGGATGTTCGGGTTCGAGAAGTTCGGCCGAACTTCCCGGAAATGTTCGGGTTCGGGATCCGAACCCGATCCGAACTTCGTCCCGAACCCGAACCCCATTGAAGTCAATGGGGACCCGAACTTTTCGGCACTAAAACGGCTGTAAAACAGCCCAGGAAAGGGCTAGAGGGCTGCAAAAGGCAGCAACATGTAGGTAAATCCCCTGCAAACAAATGTGGATAGGGAAATGAATTAAAATAAAAATTAAATAAATAAAAATTAACCAAAATCAATTGGAGAGAGGTCCCATAGCAGAGAATCTGGCTTCCCGTCACCCACCACTGGAACAGTCCATTCTCAGATATTTAGGCCCCGGCACCCAGGCAGAGGAGAGAGGTCCCGTAACAGAGTATCTGGCTTCATGTCAGCAGAGAATCAGTCTTCATATCATAGCAGAGAATCAGGCTTCACGTCAGCCACCAGTGCAACAGTCCATTGGCATATATTTAGGCCCAGCACACAGGCAGAGGAGAGAGGTCCCGTAACAGACAATCTGGCTTCATGTCAGCAGAGAATTAGTCTGCATGTCATAGCAGAGAATGAGGCTTCACGTCAGCCACCACTGCAACAGTCCATTGGCATATATTTAGGCCCAGCACACAGGCAGAGGAGAGAGGTCCCGTAACAGACAATCTGGCTTCATGTCAGCAGAGAATTAGTCTGCATGTCATAGCAGAGAATCAGGCTTCACGTCAGCCACCACTGCAACAGTCCATTGGCATATATTTAGGCCCAGCACCCAGGCAGAGGAGAGAGGTCCCGTAACAGAGAATCTGGCTTCATGTCAGCAGAGAATTAGTCTGCATGTCATAGCAGAGAATGAGGCTTCACGTCAGCCACCACTGCAACAGTCCATTGGCATATATTTAGGCCCAGCACACAGGCAGAGGAGAGAGGTCCCGTAACAGAGGATCTGGCTTCATGTCAGCAGAGAATTAGTCTGCATGTCATAGCAGAGAATGAGGCTTCACGTCAGCCACCACTGCAACAGTCCATTGGCATATATTTAGGCCCAGCACACAGGCAGAGGAGAGAGGTCCCGTAACAGAGGATCTGGCTTCATGTCAGCAGAGAATCAGTCTGCATGTCATAGCAGAAAATCAGGCTTCACGTCACCCAGCACTGTAAGAGTCCATTTTCATAAATTTAGGCCCAGCACCCAGGCAGAGGAGAGAGGTCCCGTAACAGACAATCTGGCTTCATGTCAGCAGAGAATCAGTCTTCATATCATAGCAGAGAATCAGGCTTCACGTCACCCACCACTGTAAGAGTCCATTTTCATAAATTTAGGCCCAGCACCCAGGCAGAGGAGAGAGGTCCCGTAACAGACAATCTGGCTTCATGTCAGCAGAGAATCAGTCTTCATGTCATAGCAGAGAATCAGGCTTCACGTCACCCACCACTGCAACAGTCCATTTTCATAAATTTAGGCCCAGCACCCAGGCAGAGGAGAGAGGTCCCGTAACAGACAATCTGGCTTCATGTCAGCAGAGAATTAGTCTGCATGTCATAGCAGAGAATGAGGCTTCACGTCAGCCACCACTGCAACAGTCCATTGGCATATATTTAGGCCCAGCACCCAGGCAGAGGAGAGAGGTCCCGTAACAGACAATCTGGCTTCATGTCAGCAGAGAATTAGTCTGCATGTCATAGCAGAGAATGAGGCTTCACGTCAGCCACCACTGCAACAGTCCATTGGCATATATTTAGGCCCAGCACACAGGCAGAGGAGAGAGGTCCCGTAACAGAGACTCTGGCTTCATGTCAGCAGAGAATCAGTCTGCATGTCATAGCAGAGAATCAGGCTTCACGTCACCCACCACTGCAACAGTCCATTTTCATAAATTTAGGCCCAGCACCCAGGCAGAGGAGAGAGGTCCCGTAACAGACAATCTGGCTTCATGTCAGCAGAGAATTAGTCTGCATGTCATAGCAGAGAATGAGGCTTCACGTCAGCCACCACTGCAACAGTCCATTGGCATATATTTAGGCCCAGCACACAGGCAGAGGAAAGAGGTCCCGTAACAGAGACTCTGGCTTCATGTCAGCAGAGAATCAGTCTGCATGTCATAGCAGAGAATCAGGCTTCACGTCACCCAGCACTGTAAGAGTCCATTTTCATAAATTTAGGCCCAGCACCCAGGCAGAGGAGAGAGGTCCCGTAACAGACAATCTGGCTTCATGTCAGCAGAGAATCAGTCTTCATATCATAGCAGAGAATCAGGCTTCACGTCACCCACCACTGTAAGAGTCCATTTTCATAAATTTAGGCCCAGCACCCAGGCAGGGGAGAGAGGTCCCGTAACAGACAATCTGGCTTCATGTCAGCAGAGAATCAGTCTTCATGTCATAGCAGAGAATCAGGCTTCACGTCACCCACCACTGCAACAGTCCATTTTCATAAATTTAGGCCCAGCACCCAGGCAGAGGAGAGAGGTCCCGTAACAGACAATCTGGCTTCATGTCAGCAGAGAATTCGTCTGCATGTCATAGCAGAGAATCAGGCTTCACGTCAGCCACCACTGCAACAGTCCATTGGCATATATTTAGGCCCAGCACCCAGGCAGAGGAGAGAGGTCCCGTAACAGACGATCTGGCTTCATGTCAGCAGAGAATCAGTCTGCATGTCATAGCAGAAAATCAGGCTTCACGTCAGCCACCAATGCAACAGTCCATTGTCAGATATTTAGGCCTAGCACCCAGGCAGAGGAGAGAGGTCCCGTAACAGAGGATCTGTCTTCATGTCAGCAGAGAATTAGTCTGCATGTCATAGCAGAGAATCAGGCTTCACGTCACCCACATGAACAGTCCATTGGCATATATTTAGGCCCCGGCACCCAGACAGAGGAGAGGTTCATTCAACTTTGGGTAGCCTCGCAATATAATGGTAAAATGAAAATAAAAATAGGATTGAATGAGGAAGTGCCCTGGAGTCCAATAATATATGGTTAAGGGGAGGTAGTTAATGTCTAATCTGGACAAGGGACTGGACAGGTCCTGTGGGATCCATGCCTGGTTCATTTTTATGAACGTCAGCTTGTCCACATTGGCTGTAGACAGGCGGCTGCGTTTGTCTGTAATGACGCCCCCTGCCGTGCTGAATACACGTTCAGACAAAACGCTGGCTGCCGGGCAGGCCAGCACCTCCAAGGCATAAAAGGCTAGCTCTGGCCACGTGGACAATTTAGAGACCCAGAAGTTGAATGGGGCCGAACCATCAGTCAGTACGTGGAGGGGTGTGCACACGTACTGTTCCACCATGTTAGTGAAATGTTGCCTCCTGCTAACACAGTTGCGTATCAGGTGGTGGTGCAGTTAGCTGTGGCGTGTTGACAAAAGTTTTCCACATCTCTGCCATGCTAACCCTGCCCTCAGAGGAGCTGGCCGTGACACAGCTGCCTTGGCGACCTCTTGCTCCTCCTCTGCCTTGGCCTTGGGCTTCCACTTGTTCCCCTGTGACATTTGGGAATGCTCTCAGTAGCGCGTCTACCAACGTGCGCTTGTACTCGCGCATCTTCCTATCACGCTCCAGTGCAGGAAGTAAGGTGGGCACATTGTCTTTGTAGCGTGGATCCAGCAGGGTGGCAACCCAGTAGTCCGCACAGGTTAAAATGTGGGCAACTCTGCTGTCGTTGCGCAGGCACTGCAGCATGTAGTCGCTCATGTGTGCCAGGCTGCCCAGGGGTAAGGACAAGCTGTCCTCTGTGGGAGGCGTATCGTCATTCGTCCTGCCTTTCCCCCCAGCCACGCACCAGTGATGGACCCGAGCTGCGTTGGGTGCCACCCCGCTGTGACCATGCTTCATCCTCATCCTCCTCCACCTCCTCCTCATCCTCGTCCTCCTCGTCCTCCAGTAGTGGGCCCTGGCTGGCCACATTTGTACCTGGCCTCTGCTGTTGCCAAAAACCTCCCTCTGAGTCACTTCGAAGAGACTGGCCTGAAAGTGCTAAAAATGACCCCTCTTCCTCCTCCTCCTCCTCCTGGGCCACCTCCTCTTCCATCATCGCCCTAAGTGTTTTCTCAAGGAGACATAGAAGTGGTATTGTAACGCTGATAACGGCGTCATCGCCACTGGCCATGTTGGTGGAGTACTCGAAACAGCGCAACAGGGCACACAGGTCTCGCATGGAGGCCCAGTCATTGGTGGTGAAGTGGTGCTGTTCTGTAGTGCGACTGACCCGTGCGTGCTGCAGCTGAAACTCCACTATGGCCTGCTGCTGCTCGCACAGTCTGTCCAGCATGTGCAAGGTGGAGTTCCACCTGGTGGGCACGTCGCATATGAGGCGGTGAGCGGGAAGGCCGAAGTTACGCTGTAGCGCAGACAGGCGAGCAGCAGCAGGATGTGAACGCCGGAAGCGCGAACAGACGGCCCGCACTTTATGCAGCAGCTCTGACATGTCGGGGTAGTTGTGAATGAACTTCTGCACCACCAAATTCAGCACATGCGCCAAGCAAGGGATGTGCGTCAAATTGGCTAGTCCCAGAGCTGCAACGAGATTTCGCCCATTATCACACACCACCAGGCCGGGCTTGAGGCTCACCGGCAGCAACCACTCGTCGGTCTGTTGTTCTATACCCCGCCACAACTCCTGTGCGGTGTGGGGCCTGTCCCCCAAACATATGAGTTTCAGAATGGCCTGCTGACGTTTACCCCGGGCTGTGCTGAAGTTGGTGGTGAAGGTGTGTGGCTGACTGGATGAGCAGGTGGAAGAAGAGGAGGAGGAAGCCGAGAAGGAGGAGGTGGCAACAGGAGGCAAAGAATGTTGCCCTGCGATCCTTGGCGGCGGAAGGACGTGCGCCAAACAGCTCTCCGCCTGGGGCCCAGCTGCCACTACATTTACCCAGTGTGCAGTTAGGGAGATATAGCGTCCCTGGCCGTGCTTACTGGTCCACGTATCTGTGGTTAGGTGGACCTTGCTACAGATGGCGTTGCGCAGTGCACACTTGATTTTATCGGATACTTGGTTGTGCAGGGAAGGCACGGCTCTCTTGGAGAAGTAGTGGCGGCTGGGAACAACATACTGTGGGACAGCAAGCGACATGAGCTGTTTGAAGCTGTCTGTGTCCACCAGCCTAAATGACAGCATTTCATAGGCCAGTAGTTTAGAAATGCTGGCATTCAGGGCCAGGGATCGAGGGTGGCTAGGTGGGAATTTACGCTTTCTCTCAAATGTTTGTGAGATGGAGAGCTGAACGCTGCCGTGTGACATGGTTGAGACGCTTGGTGACGGAGGTGGTGGTGGTGTTGGTGGTACATCCCCTGTTTGCTGGGCGGCAGGTGCCAACGTTCCTCCAGAGGCGGAGGAAGAGGCCGAGGCGGCAGCAGCAGAAGAGGCCGAGGCGGCAGCAGCAGAAGAGGTAGCAGGGGGAGCCTGAGTGACTTCCTTGGTTTTAAGGTGTTTACTCCACTGCAGTTCATGCTTTGCATGCAGGTGCCTGGTCATGCAGGTTGTGCTCAGGTTCAGAACGTTAATGCCTCGCTTCAGGCTCTGATGGCACAGCGTGCAAACCACTCGGGTCTTGTCGTCAGCACATTGTTTGAAGAAGTGCCATGCCAGGGAACTCCTTGAAGCTGCCTTTGGGGTGCTCGGTCCCAGATGGCGGCGGTCAGTAGCAGGCGGAGTCTCTTGGCGGCGGGTGTTCTGCTTTTGCCCACTGCTCCCTCTTTTGCTACGCTGTTGGCTCGGTCTCACCACTGCCTCTTCCTCCGAACTGTGAAAGTCAGTGGCACGACCTTCATTCCATGTGGGGTCTAGGACCTCATCGTCCCCTGCATCGTCTTCCACCCAGTCTTGATCCCTGACCTCCTGTTCAGTCTGCACACTGCAGAAAGACGCAGCAGTTGGCACCTGTGTTTCGTCATCATCAGAGACATGCTGAGGTGGTATTCCCATGTCCTCATCATCAGGAAACATAAGTGGTTGTGCGTCAGTGCAGTCTATGTCTTCCACCGCTGGGGAAGGGCTAGGTGGATGCCCTTGGGAAACCCTGCCAGCGGAGTCTTCAAACAGCATAAGAGACTGCTGCATAACTTGAGGCTGAGACAGTTTCCCTGGTATGCATGGGGGTGATGTGACAGACTGATGGGGTTGGTTTTCAGGCGCCATCTGTGCGCTTTCTGCAGAAGACTGGGTGGGAGATAATGTGAACGTGCTGGATCCACTGTCGGCCACCCAATTGACTAATGCCTGTACCTGCTCAGGCCTTACCATCCTTAGAACGGCATTGGGCCCCACCATATATCGCTGTAAATTCTGGCGGCTACTGGGACCTGAGGTAGTTGGTACACTAGGACGTGTGGATGTGGCAGAACGGCCACGTCCTCTCCCAGCACCAGAGGGTCCACTAACACCACCACGACCATGTCCACGTCCGCGTCCCTTACTAGATGTTTTCCTCATTGTTATGGTTCACCACAACAACAAAAATATTATTTGGCCCAATGTATTGTATTCAAATTCAGCGGGATATAAATTTGAGGCCTAGTATTTAGGCGCTGGGTGACCGGTATGGATTTACTAACAGAATTAGACTTGGAAATGCACAGTAGCGTGTGTGTGAAGTTATTCTGAATGACCCTATGTGCACCTTGAATATTATATACCCTTTTAGGGATAGATTTCAAATAGCTCTGATATAGCAGAAACCACTAAATTATGAAATTGCTAAATTGGGAATTGTATTTCAACCCAGAACAAAAAATGTGCTTTGACGGACACTAAATAACTTGCCCAGCAACAACAGTACAGCAGTAACGACAGATTTAGCGGGATATAAATTTGAGGCCTAGTATTTAGGCGCTGGGTGACCGGTATGGATTTACTGACAGAATTAGACTGGGATATGGCCAAAAAATAACCACACTATTGCTGGTTAAATGCACTTGGTGACGGGCGCAGCTTGCCCTTGATTTAGTATATGGCCAAAAAATAAACAGACTATTGCTGGTTAAATGCACTTGGTGTGACAGCTTGACCAACCACACTACTGAGGGTTAAATGCACTTGGTGACGGGCGCAGCTTGCCCCTGATGTAGTATATGGCCAAAAATTAAACAGACTATTGCTGGTTAAATGCACTTGGTGTGACAGCTTCACCCTGATGTAGGCTTTAGCCAAAAAACAACCACACCATTGAGGGTTAAATGCACTTGGTGACAGGCGCAGCTTGCCCCTGATGTAGTATATGGCCAAAAAATAAACAGACTATTGCTGGTTAAATGCACTTGGTGTGACAGCTTCACCCTGATGTAGGCTTTAGCCAAAAAACAACCACACCATTGAGGGTTAAATGCACTTGGTCGCAGCTTGTGCTGGCGCACCACAAGACACAAAATGGCCGCCGATCACCCCAGAAAATATGTGACTGACAAACGGTCTGGGCAGCCTAAAAACAGTGAGCAATTGAGTATTAGCAGCTCAATGACCCACAGCTGCAGATCGATCAATAATCAAGTGCTTTGGAGGAGTTAATCTGCCTAATCTCGCCCTACTGTCGCAGCCGCAACCTCTCCCTACGCTAATCAGAGCAGAGTGACGGGCGGCGCTATGTGACTCCAGCTTAAATAGAGGCTGGGTCACATGGTGCTCTGGCCAATCACAGCCATGCCAATAGTAGGCATGGCTGTGATGGCCTCTTGGGGCAAGTAGTATGACGCTTGTTGATTGGCTGCTTTGCAGCCTTTCAAAAAGCGCCAAGAAAGCGTCACAAAAGCGCCAAGAAAGATCACATGCTCCAATCACATGGTCCTTCACCGTGGTGATGGAGCATGTGATCTGACGTCATCAATGGTCCTTTAGCCCAAGCCCACAGCTAGCAAACTACAGACCGGGAACGAACTACGCGAACAAGAGGATAAGGTGAGTTAACTTTTTTATTTTTTTAACCCTTCCAGCACTATTATACTATGTATTCTGTAGTCAGAATGCTATTATTTTCCCTTATAACCATGTTATAAGAGAAAATAATACAGTGAATAGACTGTCACCTAGAACCCATGCGTGAAAATCACACCGCATCCGCACTTGCTTGCGGATGCTTGCGATTTTCACGCAACCCCATTCACTTCTATGGGGCCTGCGTTGCGTGGATTATCGCACCGCAACGCACAAAGAGGAGCATGCTGCGATTTTCACGCAACGCATAAGTGATGCGTGAAAATCACCGCTCATGTGAACAGCCCCATAGAAATGAATGGGTCCGGATTCAGTGCGGGTGCAATGCGTTCAACTCACGCATCGCACCCGCGCGGAATACTCGCTCGTGTGAAAGGGGCCTTAGGGATCCAATCCCGCTGACCATGGGATGTAGAGGGGGAGGAAATTGGTCCTTGTGGACTTTAGGAAGGGCATGCATTATAGGTGTAACTGTAAATTCTACATTTAAATAATTAAATTGTTTTTGGTTAATGTGATTATATTCTAAACCTTTTCGCAAAATCTCAAAAAATTCCCCTTTATATTTGGGTAGAGGGTCAATATCTAACCTTTGGTATACTGAGAGATCAGAGAGCAATTTATTCATTTGTTCACAGTACATGTCACAATCCAGGACGACGACGGAACCTCCCTTATCGGCCATTTTTATAACAATACATTCATTATCGGCTAGTTCCTTGATTGCTTTTTTATATTTCATAGGCAGGTTGGTATATCCCCCCTCGTCCTGGATGTGACTATGTATTTCTTTTAGCTCCCTCTCTATGATATCTTGGAAGGTGTCCATATTGGTGGTTCTGGACATGATAGGATAGAAATCCGGATTGGTGGTTTTAAATTTCTGAGCATCAACACATCTATCATATTCCAGTGATTCCCCTTGAAGATCGGTGAGACATGTTAGGGCCAGTTGTTCTTGGAATGATAAATGAATATATTCATTTTCAATTCTACTTTCCGAACATGTCTGATCGATATTTCGTATGGGCTCATTCATATCCACATCACTGAAATGTCTGGTAACTGTCAGTTGTCTTATAAATTTATTTATATCTAATAAAGTAGAAAATAAATCAAAATTGACAGAAGGTACAAAATTTAAACCCAATTTGAGAACTTCAATTTGTTCAGTTGAGAGGATTGTGGCAGACAAATTTATAACATCTAATTGTGCACAGTCAGCTATCTTTGTTGGTAGCGTGTTGACCTGGTTTGGGGCGTTTTTATGTTTACGTCCCGCCCGGCGCACTCGTTTTTTGACGATTTTGTTGCAGTATCCTCCTTTTTATTTTTATTGCTCTCCGGGTTGATATTTTTAGATTTTCTGTAGTATGACAGTTTGGGTTTCGCTCCATATTCCATGATTTGTTGAGGGCTTTGTGATAAATCCTGTGAGCCATCAGAGGTGTCAGCGGTATCCAGTTCAGAGGAAAAACTCACTCTTGGTGATTTATTTTGGGACTTTGATTTATAATTGCGGTTATCTTGCTTTGATTTATTTTTGTTTTTATTTTTCAAAATGGATCTGGGGGTCGAGTAAAAGTTTTCCCTTCTACCCCATTCATATACTTGGTCCTGTTTGTAATCATATAGATCTCTCTGGAATTTTTTGTGTTTAATATCCGTGATATATTCTTCCATATGATGTATATTATTCAGCATTTCTGTTTGCAAGCTTTCAAAATCTGCCCCAGATTCAAGAGGTTTTAAAGATAATTTACAAAGTTCGATTTCATCTTGTAGTTGTAGCAGCTTTTCACTTTCACACTTTACAATGAGTGACATGAGTTGTAATGAACAATTTGAGAGTAGTTGATTCCATTGGGATATAAAATCAGCAGAGTAAATCGTTGTAGGTATTTTTTTGATCCTAAGGCCTCTAGGAATCATAGATTTTTGTAGATATTTGACCAGGGTGGTATGATCCCACCATACTCTTGTTTCCTGTAGTAATAACTTTTCCAACTCAGACATCTTGTTTTTCACATCATAGACATCTTGTATTTTTTTATCACTTTCAGAAAATACCAAATCAGCTTTGGACATGCGGTCCGGTAATAGAGAAAAGGCCATTGTGAAACAAGTTGCATAACACTTTGCGTGGGTTTAAATCCTC
The DNA here is from genome assembly GCF_014858855.1 of Bufo gargarizans. Taxonomy (NCBI): domain Eukaryota; kingdom Metazoa; phylum Chordata; class Amphibia; order Anura; family Bufonidae; genus Bufo; species Bufo gargarizans. Next base: position 251,963,949 of record NC_058082.1, on the reverse strand, counting down.
ACAGCTATCATGCTGTGTTGCCTGATACGAAGTAGCTTTTCAACCATCAGGTGTATGGGTGAGTCACGGATTACACCAGCGGTGTGAATATGCACAAAGAAAAGTCCAGCTCACCCAATTATTCCACCACCTGCGTGCACGGAAAAGGCCGGCAAGCCCGTATATTCTTGATATGAAAGCACAATGAAATTCCAGCACTCACGATTTTGGTAGCTAAAATCTTCGTCTTTTATTCAGGCAGTAGACATATAAACAGGACATCCACCCACAAGTGCAGCAACCTTGACGCGTTTCGAACAGTAGTTCTTAGTCGTAACAATGAGCAGTGTCTCCTCTGGCACCTTTATACCAGTCTGAACTAAAAAATGTAATTACTTTCCCCTCACCTGAGGGGTGGGGGAGTGTAGGAGGCAGGGAACATTTTAACCTCTTGTTTTCCAGGTGAGGCACTGCTCATGTGTTTCACAATAGAAAATTCATGCATCTATACAAAGTCACTGATTATTACAACAATTTGTGTTGAAAAATAACCATTAAATAAAAACAGTGAACATATTAAAATTGTCAAAGAATGTCAATTGTCAGGATAGCATCAGAACACCACATTGGTTATATATAGCCAACTTATTTGTATGGATCCACATATGTTAGTGCTGTGTTGCTAATTCTGGCATGGATCCTTTTTCTCTATTACTGCTCTTAGTTAAATTGAAAAAATACATAGCTATGATGAAAAAAAGTGAAAAATAAGAGAGTCATGAGTTAGTAGAAATACATAAGTTCATTTTTCTTATTGAGGCCATTTGGATGTCTGGTATTCAACTTAAAAATCCAAAAAGCCTCTCTGAGTCTCACCAAACGTTTAAAATCTCCTCCTCTACTAGGTAATCTCACCTGTTCAATTGCAAAGGCTTTGAAATTGCGCACCTGGCTTTCGTGTTTGCAAATAAAGTGTTTAGCCGCATTGGATGTGTTCACACTGTGCAGATTTTTTATGTAGTTGAGGTGCTCTAGAATTCAGACCTTAAATTTTCTAGTGGTACATCCCACATATAACAAATCACAGGCTATACATTTTATGATATATACCACCCCTATAGAATTACAATTAATGTAAGATTTAATTGGATATATATGTGAATTATTCGCATCGTGAAAACAGATTTTTAAGTTGAATACCAGACATCCAAATGGCCTCAATAAGAAAAATGAACTTATGTATTTCTACTAACTCATGACTCTCTTATTTTTCATTTTTTTTTCATCATAGCTATGTATTTTTTCAATTTAACTAAGAGCAGTAATAGGGAAAAAGGATCCATGCCAGAATTAGCAACACAGCACTAACATATGTGGATCCATACAAATAAGTTGGCTATATATAACCAATGTGGTGTTCTGATGCTATCCTGACAATTGACATTCTTTGACAATTTTAATATGTTCACTGTTTTTATTTAATGGTTATTTTTCAACACAAATTTTTGTAATAATCAGTGACTTTGTATAGATGCATGAATTTTCTATTGTGAAACACATGAACAGTGTCTCACCTGGAAAACAAGAGGTTAAAATGTTCCCTGCCTCCTACACTCCCCCACCCCTCAGGTGAGGGGAAAGTAATTACATTTTTTAGTTCAGACTGGTATAAAGGTGCCAGAGGAGACACTGCTCATTGTTACGACTAAGAACTACTGTTCGAAACGCGTCCAGGTTGCTGCACTTGTGGGTGGATGTCCTGTTTATATGTCTACTGCCTGAATAAAAGACGAAGATTTTAGCTACCAAAATCGTGAGTGCTGGAATTTCATTGTGCTTTCATATCAAGGATTGAAAGATGCATTTGCCTTTAATGAGAGGCCTACTTTCTTGGACTCTGCTATGTCTCGGGCCGTTCGTATTGACAGGCGTCTTAGAGAGAGAGGAGAGATCACTCCTTCCTGTCATACTCAATCCCAGGACAGTGCAGCGGTCTCTTTCTGTGCGCAGGGGTCTCAGTCGCTGTCAACCCCTTCTGAGCAGGAGCCCATGCAGCTGGGGTTGATTGCCTCTGACAATAGAAGATTCAGCCCGCATGGGAAGGTTTGTTTTTGTTGTGGAGGTATAAATCATTCGGCAAATGTTTGTCCCTCTATGAGATTCAGGCAGTTTTTTGGGAGTAATAAAGAAACAAAAAGGAAAAAATCCTTTAAAAATGTTCCATCTGTTACCATTGGCAGGGTTGAGGGGAAATTGAAGGTTTTCCGTTTGCTTGTAGTTCCCGTTTTGTCCTGCCTGCCAGGGTGGCGCTAGAGAGCAAGAACATTTTTTGTGAGATTTTTGTAGATAGTGGAGCAGCTGTCAATCTCATTGATAATCAATTTGCGATAACTCATGGTTTCCAGGTGCGCACTTTGGGAAAGGATATTCCTGTTTTTGCTATTGATTCCGCTCCACTTTCTCAGAAATTATTAAAAGGCATAGTTCACAATATCCGTTTAATTGTGAGTGAAGCTCATGTTGAGGATGTGTCATGTTTCGTCCTTAGCGGATTGCCTACTCCTCTAGTGTTGGGGCTACCCTGGCTCACTAAACATAACCCCACCATTGATTGGCAAGCGAGGCAAATAAATGGTTGGAGTGACTTTTGCAGAGAGAATTGCCTCACGACATCTGTTTCTGAGGTTTCTACTAAGACTGTACCATCCTTTCTCTCTGAATTTTCGGATGTCTTCTCTGAGAGTGGAGTTCAGGATTTGCCCCCGCACAGGGAGTACAATTGCCCTATTAATTTCATCCCAGGCGCCAAGCTGCCTAAATCTCGTTTATACAATCTCTCCCAACCTGAAAGGGTCGCTATGCGTGCTTATATCTCTGAGAGTCTGAGAAAAGGACACACACGACCCTCGAAGTCACCTGTTGCCGCTGTTTTTTTCTTTGTTAAGAAAAAAGATGGTTCTTTAAGACCTTGTCTGGATTTCAGGGAGCTGAACAGTATCACAATTCGTGAACCTTATTTGCTTCCTCTGATCCCGGACCTGTTTAACCAGATTGTTGGGGCTAAAGTTTTTTCCAAATTAGATCTAAGAGGGGCATACAACCTGGTCAGGGTCAGAGATGGAGAGGAATGGAAGACGGCCTTCAATACCCCTGAGGGCCATTTTGAGAATTTGGTTATGCCTTTTGGTTTGATGAATGCCCCAGCCGTTTTTCAGCATTTTGTGAACAGCATTTTTTATCATTTAATGGGGAAATTTGTATTAGTGTATTTGGATGACATTTTGATTTTTTCTCCTGATTTCAAAACTCATAAGGAACATTTACATCAGGTCTTGCTCATCCTGCGGGAGAATAAATTGTACGCGAAACTGGAAAAATGTGTGTTTGCGGTTCCAGAAATTCAATTTCTGGGGTTTCTTCTCTTCTGGTTTTTGCATGGACCCCGAGAAGGTCCGCGCTGTGCTTGAGTGGGAGCTTCCTGAGAATCAGAAGGCGCTGATGCGTTTTTTGGGCTTTGCCAATTATTACAGGAAGTTTATTTTGAATTATTCCTCTGTTGTTAAACCACTCACTGATATGACCAGAAAGGGGGTAGATTTTTCTTCCTGGTCGGTTGAGGCACGTAAGGCCTTTTCTAATATCAAGGAGAGTTTTGCTTCCGCTCCCATCTTGGTACAACCTGATATTTCTGAAGAAAACAGAAGTATTGAGCAGCTCTCACCTGCCAGGGATTCCACTGGTATAGCACGGAACAGCTCCTTCACCCGAATCAGGAGAAATACGGAAGTATAGAGGAAAAGAGATTTTGTCCAGCTTGTACTTGTGGTAATCCAAGGCTTCTTTATTGAAAATTCAGTATAAAATCCAGGTACAGAAAGCAGAGTCTACATGTTTCAGGCACAAAGCAATCTTAGCCCTTACTCATGACTGAGTCATGAGTAAGGGCTAAGATTGCTTTGTGCCCGAAACATGTAGACTCTGCTTTCTGTACCTGGATTTTATACTGAATTTTCAATAAAGAAGCCTTGGATTACCACAAGTACAAGCTGGACAAAATCTCTTTTCCTCTAAACCTGATATTTCTCTACCCTTCATAGTTGAGGTTGATGCTTCTGAGGTGGGTGTGGGTGCAGTATTGTCTCAGGGTTCCTCTCCTGCCAAATGGCGACCGTGTGCCTTTTTCTCAAAGAAACTCTCCTCCGCAGAGAGAAATTACGATGTGGGAGATAGGGAGTTGTTGGCCATCAAGTTGGCTTTTGAGGAATGGCGCCATTGGTTAGAGGGAGCCAGACACCCTATTACTGTGTTTACTGACCATAAAAATCTAGCCTACTTGGAGTCAGCCAAGCGTCTGAACCCGAGACAGGCCAGATGGTCTTTGTTCTTTTCAAGGTTTAATTTTGTTGTCACGTTCCGCCCTGGGGTTAAGAATGTGAAGGCAGATGCCCTGTCACGTTGTTTTCCGGGAGGTGGGAATTTTGAAGACCCGGGTCCCATTTTGGCTGAAGGTGTGGTGGTCTCTGCTCTTTATCCTGAATTGGAGGCAGAGGTGCAGGTAGCCCAGTCAGAGGCTCCTGATCTTTGTCCTCCTGGGAGGTTGTTTGTGCCTCTCGCTTTAAGACACAAGATTTTTAAGGAACACCACGATACGGTCCTTGCTGGGCACCCAGGGGCAAGAGCCACAGTGGATCTCATCGCTCAGAGATTCTGGTTGCCTGCGCTTCGTAAGTCGGTTGAGGGTTTTGTGGCAGCCTGCGAGACCTGCGCTCGTGCCAAAGTCCCTCATTCACGGCCATCAGGTCCTCTCCTTCCCTTACCCATTCCTTCCCGTCCTTGGACACAGGAAGGAATGGGTAAGGGAAGGAGAGGACCTGATGGCCGTGAATGAGGGACTTGGGTTTCATCCGCAGTTTGGGACATTCTCGGGAGAGGGGTCTCCTGGTTTACTTGATGAGGACAGATTCTCCTCGTCTTTGTCATCTATTTGGCAAAAGATTCAGGATAATCTAAAGAGCATGAGTGAGAGATATAAGCGTGTGGCGGAAAGGGGCGTGTGCCTGGTCCGGACCTGAATGTTGGTGATCTGGTGTGGTTGTCTACTAGGAATATCAAATTGAAGGTTCCCTCCTGGAAGTTGGGTCCTAAGTTTATTGGGCCTTACAAAATCTTGTCTGTCATCAATCCTGTTGCCTACCGTCTTGATCTTCCTCAGACTTGGAAGATCCATAATGTTTTTCATAAGTCCTTATTAAAACCTTATGTCCAACCCATTGTACCCTCGTCTTTGCCTCCTCCTCCGATTATGGTTGATGGTAATCTTGAATTTCAGGTCTCTAGGATTGTGGATTCTCGTGTTGTCCGCGGTTCTCTCCAGTACCTTGTTCATTGGGAGGGTTATGGTCCTGAGGAGAGGATGTTGCTCCCAGTGACAGACATTGTGGGTCCCAGTGATGTGGGTCCCACTCGTCTCATCAGGGCTTTCCATAGGTCTCATCCTGAGAAGGTGGGCTCTGAGTGTCCGGAGTCCACTCCTAGAAGGAGGGGTACTGTCACCACCAGACATCTGAGAAGCTCTGACAGATGCCTTTCCAGGACCTCCTCCTTGAGCTTCCTTTGTTTTGCTTTCAGTTCCTCATCTCGTTAGCCTCTCTCAGCTGTCATGTAGTTGTACTGATTGCATCCCTTTAAATTCCTCCCCATAGTGCATCAGTGTGCTGTCTATAGTTCTTCCTGGAGTGTGTGTGTGCATGCTGATCCTACTTCCCAGTCTTCTACAAGATAAGTGTTGTGCATTCATTTGTGATTTTCTGTTTGCTGGGTCCCAGGTGACCCTGACTCCCTCCGTATCTAGTGTAGGGAGCCGGTGGTCGTGTCCCCTCACTATTATAGGGTGTTCAGGTGTTATACAGTCGAGGTACGAGTATATGCGATCATCTACCATTGGGATTTTCGCATAGGCTGAGCAGTCAGGAAGAGTGCCAGGTCTGATGCAGGGGTCTCCCTTTTTGTTCCTTGGTTTTGGATCCAGTGAGTCGTATATTCATTTTGTGTTGTCTTGTTTCCTGTACACCTTCCGTGACATTTCCCTACGACAGAGTATAGATCCCTATATAGATGGTTAAAAGGTGGAGACCAGGGGGCCACTTAGATAAATCCCTTAGGAGTAGCTCCAAGACAAATCTGTAAAACAACACATCCACATCCGCTTCCGTAGCAATAACATCTGCACTCCATGTCTTCTTGTCTACAGTTTAGCTTTTTTATGGTGTCCTTTTGATTTTCTACATTTTTTATAAGACATTTGAACATATGTGACAACTCGTGTAGATGTGAGCTGAAAATCTGACTGGAAGCTTTATAAATATATCATCACTGCGTCTTCTCCTCATTTAAATAATATTAATCCCTGGTTTCCATTAAATTTAGCAAAATGTTTTGTCAGAAATTGTTATATCAGTTACACTGATCAAGACATTTACATATAAATTGTACTTTTTTCTACTGAATAGTAATTTTGTTCCTTGGAATTCAAGCCTTGAAACCATAAGCGAGTTACCTCCATACAGAAATCCTTGGACCTCATAGCCCCAAAACTCTGGACAACAGATAAGACCCTGAAGAGAAAATTTCTCCTGGCCACCAGAAGAAGAGAGAAGCTTTTTGGGGCTAACATAGAAAGAAACTAAACAAAAAAATTATGATCTGATGATCCAGTGGTGGACCTCTATCAGTAGAACAGAGAGGGGCAGATTTACTAATGCTTTCTAAGACTTAGTGTAAACCTGGAGTAAACAGTCTAATGATGCTTTAGATTTATCACTGTGGCTGATGCTGGATAATAAATCTGGCACACTTTCCAATTTTTTAAACTTATCGCCTACAGTATTATTTGCCTTAACTTGCGCTAGAATTTTGCACCGAAATTCTGGCACAATTTTGGAGCAGAATGTCACACAACTTAAATAGAATGTCTCATCTGAGGCATTGGTGGCACATCACTAGCATTTGCGACCAATGTCACCTATCTGCACCTATCTCCAGTACGGGACCATTGAAGTGAGTGGGGAGCAGCCACGCATGAGCATCCACACTCTATTTACTTCTATAGGAGTTCCGAAAATAGATGAGCACTGACTCAGCTGTTTCCAGCAGTCCCATAGATGTGATTGGAGCAGCGGCCGCATTTGAGCAGTGCGCTCTCCTTTAATTTCTATGGGACTTCTGAAAATAGTAAGAAGTGGCCCTGAACAATTGCCCAATTAACACTCCTTCCACATCCCCCCCATCCCCTCTGGCAACCAGCATACATGGAGTCCATCGCAGCCAGTACGCTAGAGCACAAACAACCCGTGTCACAGTGACAGAGAAGCAGACACGGAAAGAGCAAACATTCACAGGCAGCAGGACACAGAAGACACCGCAGCCAGCATACAGCCCCAAGCAACCAGCCAGCACAGGAGGCAGCCTGCAGCCAGTACGCGAGAGGGCATGCAGCCAGCCTACACGGACACAACTGTCACAGTGAACCGCACTGTGACAACTGCGTCTAAACGAATAACACTTTCTATTATATTTCTTTTGTCCTATTGATGCATTTATTATAAGAGCTGATCATGGTTATATTTTGCATGATATTCTCCGTTCCCATCGCTTCCTTTTCCCTTTGGAGATCTCATTGTCTTGATTTTTAAAATTTCATCATCTTGAAGTCTTGTCTTGTTTTACACCCTGCTGTCTTCATGTATATTTCATGCCTGTACATACCTATGGATTTTACATCTTTCCCCCTCCTGTACATCTGAATTATTCTAACCTTCCTTCTGGTGTGCTTCACGGCTTGCTATCATCTTCTGCTTTCAGTTGCAAATTGGCGTACAGTGTGAATAGAGAATCTGTCAATCACCGATACAGATATGTGAGGCCGGAGATCTGAGTATTCCCCTAGGAGATGTCAGAGGAAATCATTACTTAGCGGTACTCTCCACTGTAACGACTACTCCGCAGCGATCAGAGAGTTTTCCCATAAGATAATCTCTCCACACGAAATATGTCATGAGCCACAGCTCGGAGGTCCAGCATTTTGTGTAAACACTGTCACACCTCATTTCATGAAAGCAAATAGTCACTGCACTTGATAAAGCATCTGATGGATCCCCCGGAGGTTTCACAGCGCCTGTCTGCTCCAACGTCTACTGAGAAATATTACTGGGAAATCTGATAGTTTATTATTTGTGTAGATAAAACTTGTATAGTGAGAACTTCTGCAACTTTCTGATGTGCTTTATGGCTGGAATGAGGACATCTCGATTGTAAAGCGGGCTGAGACAATGGGAGGACAGGTTATTGGAATAAGGTGGCATCTGATTCAGGTCCTGTTATATCTTCCAATATTTGAATACCCATTGGCGGCCGCTTGTTGAGCCCTGCCCCTGATATGCCTAGAAATTCCTACATAGCATCCAAGAAATTAAGGCCATACCTTTTGATGTACATTTGTGGGACAAACAGGGGGTAAGGACACAGCATGGCTGCTCTCTGGGGTCATGTCTGGCTGGTAAAGTAAAAGTAGAGCCGAACTGGGGGGCGGGAGCCTTTAGGGGAGGTGACCATGACGGGGGGGGGGTGGTTAGTGATACCCCCAGAACAGGGATTGGTGGTTTTAATTAAGTGGGGGTGTCTGAGGGGTTAAAAGTCAAAGGCAGCAGTCGGTTAGGGGCCTTTTTGTTAGGAAAGCGCCAAGACCTGACTTACCTGTGGCTACCATGGAACCTATCATCCAGCAGTTGCAGAGGGCAGCAGCAGAACGAGGAGAAGGATGGCTGCAGGACCGAGTGCAGGAACTGCTGTGAGGGGAGGCGGAGGTTCCAGCTATGCCTCCGCTTGTGGCGTCCCGGCCGCGGTGGTCCAGGCCGCCAGCGCGCCTCAGCCCGGAATTGGCGTCCCCTCGGGCTCAGCACTGAAAATGGAGCCGGCGGTTGACCCGGCGTCTGGAGTCCGGACCAGGAACGGCGGCCCCAACCCATGGATCGGTGGCTGGGGGCCCTCGGTGACACCAAGATGAAGGATGGGACGGGGCTGCTGCGGGGGAGGAGACCAGCTCCAGCAGGCCCTCGGCAGGAACATCCAGGAGAGAAGAGGAGGGAGGCTCCGCCTCCTCTGAAGATGGACACGTGCGCTCTGGGAACTACGTCCCTGACTCCAGCTCAGTCAGGGGACATCTGGCAGAAGAGGATCCAAGGAGGTTGGGACGTCCAGATTCAGGATCTGCGGCTGGTGGGGTCACAGCACCCACGCAGCCAGGTGAGGCACTTTGGGGTTCTATAGTACAGTTCGGGGTTAACTTAGCAGGCGGGGATGGGGGTCCCAGTCAGATCTAGGTAGGGATTTGGGTCAGTTGTTGGGAGGATTGGCGGGTTTGGTTGCGGGCCTGGGTAGGGAGGGGACTGTCCCCGTTACCAGCGTGGGGTGTTAGGGGCCTTGGCGGGGTTAAGGGCATTGGGACGGGTGCTCCGGATGCACGTGCGAGTACAGTATCGGTGCAAACGCAAGCGGGGGGGGGCTGGGGAGGAAGAAATGGCGAGGTTAGATGACAGGGCTAAAGTTGAAGTATACGTCTGTCTCGAGGGACCGTTGGGCGCCCATTTGAAACACGAGTTAAGGGAGAAAATATGGAAAGGGGAGTATGTGGATATTTTTTCCCTGCTTTCCTTAGAAAATCTTTATCTGGATAGGGCGAAGTGAGATGAGGGCAAGAAGGAGGAGGAAGAGAGACAGAGACACTGGTTAATTCCGCTGACGTTTGCCAACTGGTTGCAGGCATTCACGATTTTGGCGAATGTCATTGGGGAAAAGGAGCCAGAGTGCTGCTCCGCTCTTTTTTGTTATCTCGATGCGATAGGGGAGGCGTATAGGGTGTATGGAGGTATGGCTTGGCTGCGTTACGACGAGCAGTTCAGGCAGCGGAAGGCAATGCGTCCGGGGATAAAATGGGACCACAAGGATATCGCCTTGTGGTTGAAGGTGACGGCACCGGTTAGGGAAGGGCAGTCCTTTCGGGGGGAATCTAGTAGTGGGGGGCAGTCCGGATTTGCAGTGGCATTCGCAAAAGGGCTGTGCTTCCTTTTTAACAAAGTGCAAGTTTAATCACAAATGCTTCACTTGCGACGGGTCACACGGAGCCTCGCAATGTTTTAGGGGAGGTAAGCAAAGAGGGGCAGACGGTTTTGGAAAAGGGGCGAGACGCCAGTGCGGCTGGGAAGGATGCGGCCTTACCTCAATAGGTACCTGGATAGGCAAGCGGCGGTTTTGTTGGGGGAAGGGTTTGCGTCGGGTTTTCGGATACCGTTTGTTCAGTCCGGTGCTCGTTTAGTTAAAAAGAATTTGCGTTCGGCGTTGGAGCACCTGGGGGTCATTACGAATAAGTTGGAAAAGGAGGTCAAGCTAGGTAGGATGGCCGGCCCGTTTTCAGTGCCGCCGCTAGCGGACCTGCGTCTGTCTCCGCTGGGGGTGGTCCCGAAGAAGGAGCCCAATAAATTCCGGCTAATTCACCACCTGTCCTTCCCTAGGGGAACTTCGTTCAATGATGGCATAGAACCAGCTCTGTGTTCCGTGGTTTATACGTCATTTGACGCGGCAGTGGCATGGGTGAAGCGGTTCGGAAAGGGGGCGCTTATGGCAAAGACGGATATTGAAGCAGCGTTCCATCTACTGCCGGTGCATCCAGATAGCTTGCATTTGCTGGGGTGTTTTTGGAAGGGGGGGATTTTTGTAGACCGTTGTTTACCGATGGGTTGCTCTCTGTTGTGCGCATATTTTGAGGCCTTTAGTTCATTTTTGGAATAGGCGGTTAGGGATTTGTCGGGTAGTAACTCCGTCATCTATTACTTGGATGACTTCCTTTGCGTGGGCCCGGCAAATTTGCGGGTTTGTTCAGTTTTGTTAAATACGTTATGCGGGTTGTTTGGGCAGTTCGGGGTTCCATTGGCGGGGGAAAAGACGGTGGGGCCTACAACTGAATTAAGTTTCTTGGGGATCATGATTGATTCGGAGCGAATGGAGTGTAGGCTGCCATTGGATAAATTGGAGGATCTGAGAAGGGAGGAGGCCAGGACGGGGCGGTTGGAAAAAATAAAGCTTAAGGAACTTCAGTCGCTCCTTGGTAAGCTGAACTTTGCATGCAGGATCATGCCAATTGGCAGGATTTTTTGTAGGCAGTTGGCTGGGGCGACATCGTCGGTCCGGGCTCCACATCATTTCATCAGGTTAGGCCGGGAGTTGAAGGCTGATCTGGCGGTTTGGGGTTTGTTTTTAGATAAGTATAACGGTCGGTCGTTGTTTATGGGGGAGGTGGTGGATGCAGTGGATTTTGATTTGTTTTCAGACGCGGCAGGGGGTTGCGGGTACGGTGTGTACTATGGTGGGCAATGGTGCGCGGGAGTGTGGCCTGATAGCTGGTTTCAGAGGGGTTGGGTAAGAAATTTGGCCCTGTTGGAACTTTTCCTGATTGTAGTGGCGGTTCTGTTGTGGGGGAAGTTTTTCCGGAACTAAAAAGTCCGCTTTCATTGTGATAACTTGGGGGTAGTACAGGCGATCAACGGTTTGTCGGCCTCATTGCCATTGGTGATTCGGTTGTTGCAGAAGTTAGTGCTGGAGTGTTTGGTACTTAACGCTTGGGTGGTGGCTGTGCATGTGCCTTGGGTTGACAACTGTATCGCTGATGCTCTCTCTCGTTCACAGTGGGACCGGTTTCGTCAGCTAGCTCCGGGTGCGGCGGAGGTGGGGGTAGATTGTCCAGTCTCGCTGTGGAACGTTCTGGAGTAGCAGTAGCGGCCCTTATCCGGTCATCTTTGGCGCCTGGTACGTGGGAAAGGTACTCGAGGGTTTAGGAGTGTTGGGAACAGTGGAAAGTGAGATTGGGTGTGGGTGACGAGGATTTAGAAATACCTATGTTGTTGCTTATTGGGCATTGCAGGGATCAGGGTTGGTCTGTTTCTAGGATGAATAGTTTCTTGGCAGGGCTGGTTTTCAGTTTTCGGGTCAGGAATTTAAGGGATGTAACTAAATTGTTTTTGGTAGCGCGGGCCATGAAGGGTTGGCGTCGGGAAAAGGCAGGGGTAGACTCCCGCCGCCCGGTGTCGTTTACATTGTTGGTTAAGCTAGGGGAGCAGTTGGGTACGGTGTGCAGGTCAGACAGGGAAGCGAAGTTGTTCAGACTGGCTTTTTTGGGGCATTGCGGCTAGGCGAATTGGTTAGCCTGACAGGGGATAGAAGAGGGGGGCTGTTTAGGGATGACGTGGATGTTTTGCCGGATAGGGTGGAATTCGTGATCAGGCAGTCAAAGACTGACATGGAAGTGAAAGGGCGGCGGGTTGTTTTGTTTGAAATCCCAGATTGTCTACGTTGCATGTGGGATTTCATTAGGGGCAGGGTGGGAGACGGGGTTGACCCCGTTATTGGTTCATGAGAATGGTTCCTTCCTTTCACGATTTCAGTTTTCGGCAGTTTTTAGGCGGTGTTTGGCCGAGTTGGGCGTGGGGAAGTTAGGTTTTTCCAGCCACTCGTTAAGAATTGGGGCGGCGACAGAGGCAGCTAGATGGGGGTTAGGCGACGACATCATAAAAAGGATAGGTAGGTGGGAGTCAGTACGATTTAGGTCATACGTAAGGCCAGAAGGGGTGGTTTGGTGGGAGGTGGGAAGTTGGGGGAATGTGTTCAGCAGTTGTGGCATGGTTGCTTCTTGATTCTCTTGTTTCCTTTATCGTTGCAGGTTCGGACCCAGCGTTGATTTGGTTGTTGGGTCATTCGTATGTGTGGTGGGGAGCTTCCAGGGCTGCGGTTAGGCCGGACGGTTTGCAACTCAGGTTTGCTCGTGAAGTGGCAGTAGTAAGGTGGATTGGCAGGCGGGGGATGATGTGGAGTGGGGTTCTTCCGGAGTTTAACAGATTTGTTAGGCAGGACAGGGCCTCTGATGTTTTGGTCCTACATGTAGGGGGGAATGACTTGGGGGCTAGACCCTTTAGGGAGTTAGGGAGTTGTTGCGGTTATGGGCGTTGTACCCGGGGATGATAATGGTATGGTCGGACATCGTGCCAAGAACGGTTTGGCGGGGGGCCCGCTCAGTGGAGGGTTTAAACAAGGTGAAAGTCAATAGGGCTATTGGGAGGTTCATGGTGAGGAATGGGGGGTTAGCGGTGCAGCATCGGGATCTGGAGAAGGGTATTGGGGGGTTCTGGCGTAGTGACGGGGTGCACCTCAACGCCCTGGATTTGGATATGTGGAGCTTGGCAATACAGGAGGGCATGGAGATTGCGGTGCAGGTGTGGAGGGACGCACGGGCTTGAGGGGGATCAAGCCTGTGCGTTTGTGGCGGTGGGATGTCCTTTGAGTCGGTGTGATTCTATGGTAAGGAGGATGGGAGGGCCCTACAGGTGGGGCTGGACTCCCAAGATTGTTGGGCGGCTGTGGCGGAACTGTCAGGGTGAGCCTTTAGGGGTGCCTCCGAGCTAGCGGTCAACGGCTAGGGGTAAGTCGGCTCACCTCGGCACGGTTGTTTTGGGTTTTAGAGCTTCAAGGACCTCCCCCTCGGAAAAGAAGGGACATACATGTTAATGTGTTTTGGTTGGCATTGTAAGAGAATGTCTGGAGTGGTAGTGGATGGAAGATACGTACCACCGGGGGTCGTGGCCCTGGTGGAGTAAGAGCAGGGTGGGTGTCTGTTCCCCACGGACCACCACGGGTGGACGGGTTTCAGTTGTTGGTGTCAGTCTACACTGATCCTGGCAGGTTGGTTATCTCTGGCCTTAGTTGGGTAGGGAAGGAGTTAATCCTTCACTATGCTTGCTGGGTGTGGTCTGCCTGCTACACCCAGGGCTGTGAATATAGGTTTGATGCTCACTGACTGTGGGGCTGCTGATGAAGCGTGGTCTCCTGTCTCACTGCAGGAAGCTGTATGGGAGGCTGATCGCTCGGTCGGGCTGAGCGCTGTAGTCCGCTCGTCTAACAAGGACTGCCCAATTGCTGCAGGCTCAGCGAAGGACCAAAAGAAGGGATCCTGTGGCCGGAGCCAATCCCTTGTCCAGGCCGACACGTGGCCTGTCTAGTGGCCTGTCTAACTTGCATGAACTTGGACAAACCCACCCCATGACAAGGTGTAGTACTGACCACGGATGTGAGAGACTGTGTGAACAGGCACCAAGACGCCTGCAGTGTTTGGGGATCCTTTGTGGGAGGTGGGGTTTATGGACATTGCTGTTGTGTGAATTGCACAGTTTTGATGTTATGCACTGGAGTGAATAAAAGAGCACGGTTTGGACACAAAGCCTGTCTCCTGAGCCTCTATACTGCCACCGCTACCATCTGCCTACCAGAGCAAACCCCCACAGCATTTATGAGGTTATTATTATTATGATATTATATGTATGTTAGTAATAAATCGGCTGCTGTGGCCAAATTAATCCAAAAAAGCCGTGTCCGTGTCATTATTGGGGAAAGAGGGGTTAGGGGAGGCATCTTGATTGAGGTAGGGTTGGGGTATGACTGTGGGGAGTCGAGCAGTATTAACCAGTACCTCCGTCATGTACAAGGAAAGCCGTGTTAGCCAGTGTAAGAGACATGATATGACACATGGTAAGCAGGGTCCTGTTACAGATTTCACATTGGAGCCTAGGAGCCCCAAGTTATGCCTCTTTCTCTTGGGTAGTAGTTGGAGGACTATAATTATCTGGGTTACTTAGTGGAGTGCTATTTCTAACTGTTGGCTTATGATGGGGCACTATTGCTATCTGGTGCCATGTGATGGTATGCTATTACTCTCTGGGGAAGTGAGTGGGACACTATTATTATTTGGTAGCATGTAGTGGGACACTACTGTTATCTGGGTTACCTAGTGGGGCACTATTACTATCTGTTGGCATGTGGTGAGGCACTATTACTATCTGGTTCCCTGTGGTGGGTTGCTATTACACTCTGGGGAACGTAGTGGGACACTATTTTTTAGTATGGCACTAATACTAGGGAACTTATTATATGGGTTACCTAGTGGGGCGCTAATTCTGTCTGATAGCATATGGTAGGCAACTATTACTATCTGGTGGAATATGGTGGGGCACAATTACTATCTGGTGACATATGGTGAGGCACTATTGCTATCTGATGGTATGTAGTGGGACGTTATTACTTTCTAAGGAACTTATTGGGGCACTATTATTAAATCTGTTACCTAGTAGGGCACTATTACTGTTTGGTGGTATGCAGTGGAGCACTATTAATCTCTGGGGAACTCTAGTGGGCCACTATTACTGTTCAGTGGCATGCAGTGGGGTGCTATTACTGTAGTGTCCCACTAGGTAGGGGTGGGCACTACACAAGGGTCAATTGGTGTGCGCGTTACTCCTACTCACAAGGGACAGAAATGTCATATTTAATTGTGCATTTAATGTATGTTCTAATGTGTTTTTATATGCAATGTTCCCCTGTATGATGCAATAGCAGGCCTAGTTGGGTGTAGTTAGACATCCCAGACACTAGAGGGAGATAGGGAGCCCCTAGTATAAATGTCCAGGCCTAGGCAGGGAGAGTTAGTGCAGAGTCAGGAGTCTGAGAAGACAGAAGTTAGAGGGCCTCCTCCTGACATGCAGCTTGATAGCCCTGGCTGTTAGCTATGACCAGGAGGCTAGTGAGGAGACCTAGCCTGCCTGAAGCCAAGAGAGCCTTAGTTAGCTCTGAAGTCACCCCAGTAGCAGGACAGAACCTCCTGGGAGAAACCCACAGTCCTTCACCAGACAAGTAAGGATATCACAGGCAAAGATATGTAACTAGAGTTGAGCGAACACCTGGATGTTCGGGTTCGAGAAGTTCGGCCGAACTTCCCGAAAATGTTCGGGTTCGGGATCCGAACCCGATCCGAACTTCGTCCCGAACCCGAACCCCATTGAAGTCAATGGGGACCCGAACTTTTCGGCACTAAAACGGCTGTAAAACAGCCCAGGAGAGGGCTAGAGGGCTGCAAAAGGCAGCAACATGTAGGTAAATCCCCTGCAAACAAATGTGGATAGGGAAATGAATTAAAATAAAAATTAAATAAATAAAAATTAACCAAAATCAATTGGAGAGAGGTCCCATAGCAGAGAATCTGGCTTCCCGTCACCCACCACTGCAACAGTCCATTCTCAGATATTTAGGCCACGGCACCCAGGCAGAGGAGAGAGGTCCCGTAACAGACAATCTGGCTTCATGTCAGCAGAGAATTAGTCTGCATGTCATAGCAGAGAATGAGGCTTCACGTCAGCCACCAATGCAACAGTCCATTGTCAGATATTTAGGCCCAGCACCAGGGGCGTACCTAGAGCATTTGGCACCCGGGGCGAACCCTTTGTTTGGCACCCCCCCCCCCCCCCCAAGAAAGTTAAGAAAACATGCACAAACTTTTTTCAATGTTTTCAATAATATTTTTAAAAATTTTCGGATCCGCAAAACACATGTGGACATCTGAATGGAGCCTTACAGGGGGGTGATCAATGACAGAGGGGTGATCACCCATATAGACTACCTGATCACCTACGTCATTGATCACCCCCCTGTAAGGCTCCATTCAGACGTCCGCATGTGTTTTGCGGATCCGATCCATGTATCAGTGGATCCGTAAAAATCATACGGACGTCTGAATGGAGCCTTACAGGGGGGTGATCAATGACAGGGGGGTGATCAGGGAGTCTATATGGGGTGATCAGGGGTGATCAGTGGTTCAAAAGGGGTTAATAAGTGACAGGGGGGGGGGTGTAGTGTAGTGGTGTTTTGTTGTACTTTACAGAGCTGCCTGAGTCCTCTGGTGGTCGATCCAAACAAAAGGGACCACCAGAGGACCAGGTAGCAGGTATATTAGACGCTGTTATCAAAACAGCGTCTAATATACCTGTTAGGGGTTAAAAAAATCACATCTCCAGCCTGCCAGCGAGCGATCGCCGCTGGCAGGCTGGAGATCCACTCGCTTACCTTCCATTGTAATTAAGGGGGGGTGTTATTAAGGGAGGGGGTGTAATTAAGGGGAGAAGAGAGGGTGTAATTAAGGGGGGGGGTGCAGGATTTGTTCATTTTATTGATGGGGATTTGGATTTTTTTTCTTTTTGGTGCAGATGGAAAGTGATTTTTTTTAAGGGGGTGCAGGCTGCACCCCCTTAAAAAAAATCACTTTCCATCTGCACCAAAAAGAAAAAAAATCCAAATCCCCATCAATAAAATGAACAAATCCTGCACCCCCCCCTTAATTACACCCTCTCTTCTCCCCTTAATAACAAACCCCCCCCCCTTAATTACACCCCCTCCCTCCCCACCTTAATTACACGGTACACCCCGACCCCCCCCAATTACACAATTATTTACTTAACTTTACTTGTGTGTGTCTCACATTTATTTTGATGATGCCCCCCGCCGTCCGGCCGTCCGACCGCTGCGCTGGTATAATAGATGGATCATGGATGGGATCCTTCTGATCCGTGAAGGCGGCGGCGCGGCGTCAGCGTCGTGACGTCATGTTGCGCGCCGCCTGCCGCCGCAATAATCCTTCTTCCACTGGACCGAAGCCGGCGCCTGGCGCCGAGTCGCGTCGCACGGTCGCCGCAGTGGATGGAGCCGGGGGCGGGTGACTCCGGCGTCAGCACCCCCCTTGTGAGTGGCACCCGGGGCGGCCCGCCCCCCCCTTAGTACGCCACTGCCCAGCACCCAGGCAGAGGAGAGAGGTCCCGTAACAGAGGATCTGGCTTCATGTCAGCAGAGAATTAGTCTGCATGTCATAGCAGAGAATGAGGCTTCACGTCAGCCACCACTGCAACAGTCCATTTTCATAAATTTAGGCCCAGCACCCAGGCAGAGGAGAGAGGTCCCGTAACAGACAATCTGTCTTCATGTCAGCAGAGAATTAGTCTGCATGTCATAGCAGAGAATGAGGCTTCACGTCAGCCACCACTGCAACAGTCCATTGGCATATATTTAGGCCCAGCACACACACAGGCAGAGGAGAGAGGTCCCGTAACAGACAATCTGTCTTCATGTCAGCAGAGAATTAGTCTGCATGTCATAGCAGAGAATCAGGCTTCACGTCACCCAACATTGGAACAGTCCATTGGCATATATTTAGGCCCAGCACACACACAGGCAGAGGAGAGAGGTCCCGTAACAGACAATCTGTCTTCATGTCAGCAGAGAATTAGTCTGCATGTCATAGCAGAGAATCAGGCTTCACGTCACCCAACATTGGAACAGTCCATTGGCATATATTTAGGCCCCGGCACCCAGACAGAGGAGAGGTACATTCAACTTTGGGTAGCCTCGCAATATAATGGTAAAATGAAAATAAAAATAGGATTGAATGAGGAAGTGCCCTGGAGTCCAATAATATATGGTTAAGGGGAGGTAGTTAATGTCTAATCTGGACAAGGGATGGACAGGTCCTGTGGGATCCATGCCTGGTTCATTTTTATGAACGTCAGCTTGTCCACATTGGCTGTAGACAGGCGGCTGCGTTTGTCTGTAATGACGCCCCCTGCCGTGCTGAATACACGTTCAGACAAAACGCTGGCCGCCGGGCAGGCCAGCACCTCCAAGGCATAAAAGGCTAGCTCTGGCCACGTGGACAATTTAGAGACCCAGAAGTTGAATGGGGCCGAACCATCAGTCAGTACGTGGAGGGGTGTGCACACGTACTGTTCCACCATGTTGGTGAAATGTTGCCTCCTGCTAACACGTTGCGTATCAGGTGGTGGTGCAGTTAGCTGTGGCGTGTTGACAAAAGTTTTCCACATCTCTGCCATGCTAACCCTGCCCTCAGAGGAGCTGGCCGTGACACAGCTGCCTTGGCGAACTCTTGCTCCTCCTCTGCCTTGGCCTTGGGCTTCCACTTGTTCCCCTGTGACATTTGGGAATGCTCTCAGTAGCGCGTCTACCAACGTGCGCTTGTACTCGCGCATCTTCCTATCACGCTCCAGTGCAGGAAGTAAGGTGTGCACATTGTCTTTGTAGCGTGGATCCAGCAGGGTGGCAACCCAGTAGTCCGCACAGGTTAAAATGTGGGCAACTCTGCTGTCGTTGCGCAGGCACTGCAGCATGTAGTCGCTCATGTGTGCCAGGCTGCCCAGGGGTAAGGACAAGCTGTCCTCTGTGGGAGGCGTATCGTCATCGTCCTGCCTTTCCCCCCAGCCACGCACCAGTGATGGACCCGAGCTGCGTTGGGTGCCACCCCGCAGTGACCATGCTTCATCCTCATCCTCCTCCTCCTCCACCTCCTCCTCGTCCTCCAGTAGTGGGCCCTGTCTGGCCACATTTGTACCTGGCCTCTGCTGTTGCCAAAAACCTCCCTCTAAGTCACTTCGAAGAAACTGGCCTGAAAGTGCTAAAAATGACCCCTCTTCCTCCTCCTCCTCCTCCTCCTCCTCCTCCTCCTCCTGGGCCACCTCCTCTTGCATCATCGCCCTAAGTGTTTTCTCAAGGAGACATAGAAGTGGTATTGTAACGCTGATAACGGCGTCATCGCCACTGGCCATGTTGGTGGAGTACTCGAAACAGCGCAACAGGGCACACAGGTCTCGCATGGAGGCCCAGTCATTGGTGGTGAAGTGGTGCTGTTCTGTAGTGCGACTGACCCGTGCGTGCTGCAGCTGAAACTCCACTATGGCCTGCTGCTGCTCGCACAGTCTGTCCAGCATGTGCAAGGTGGAGTTACACCTGGTGGGCACGTCGCATATGAGGCGGTGAGCGGGAAGGCCGAAGTTATGCTGTAGCGCAGACAGGCGAGCAGCAGCAGGATGTGAACTCCGGAAGCGCGAACAGACTGCCCGCACTTTATGCAGCAGCTCTGACATGTCGGGGTAGTTGTGAATGAACTTCTGCACCACCAAATTCAGCACATGCGCCAAGCAAGGGATGTGCGTCAAATTGGCTAGTCCCAGAGCTGCAACGGGATTTCGCCCATTATCACACACCACCAGGCCGGGCTTGAGGCTCACCGGCAGCAACCACTCGTCGGTCTGTTGTTCTATACCCCGCCACAACTCCTGTGCGGTGTGGGGCCTGTCCCCCAAACATATGAGTTTCAGAATGGCCTGCTGACGTTTACCCCGGGCTGTGCTGAAGTTGGTGGTGAAGGTGTGTGGCTGACTGGATGAGCAGGTGGAAGAAGAGGAGGAGGAAGCCGAGAAGGAGGAGGTGGCAACAGGAGGCAAAGAGTGTTGCCCTGCGATCCTTGGTGGCGGAAGGACGTGTGCTAAACAGCTCTCCGCCTGGGGCCCAGCTGCCACTACATTTACCCAGTGTGCAGTTAGGGAGATATAGCGTCCCTGGCCGTGCTTACTGGTCCACGTATCTGTGGTTAGGTGGACCTTGCTACAGATGGCGTTGCGCAGTGCACACTTGATTTTATCGGATACTTGGTTGTGCAGGGAAGGCACGGCTCTCTTGGAGAAGTAGTGGCGGCTGGGAACAACATACTGTGGGACAGCAAGCAACATGAGCTGTTTGAAGCTGTCTGTGTCCACCAGCCTAAATGACAGCATTTCATAGGCCAGTAGTTTAGAAATGCTGGCATTCAGGGCCAGGGATCGAGGGTGGCTAGGTGGGAATTTACGCTTTCTCTCAAATGTTTGTGAGATGGAGAGCTGAACGCTGTCGTGTGACATGGTTAAGACGCTTGGTGACGGAGGTGATGGTGGTGTTGGTGGTACATCCCCTGTTTGCTGGGCGGCAGGTGCCAACGTTCCTCCAGAGACAGAGGAAGAGGCCGAGGCAGCAGCAGAAGAGGTAGCAGGGGGAGCCTGAGTGACTTCCTTGGTTTTAAGGTGTTTACTCCACTGCAGTTCATGCTTTGCATGCAGGTGCCTGGTCATGCAAGTTGTGCTCAGGTTCAGAACGTTAATGCCTCGCTTCAGGCTCTGATGGCACAGCGTGCAAACCACTCGGGTCTTGTCGTCAGCACATTGTTTGAAGAAGTGCCATGCCAGGGAACTCCTTGAAGCTGCCTTTGGGGTGCTCGGTCCCAGATGGCGGCGGTCAGTAGCAGGTGGAGTCTCTTGGCGGCGGGTGTTCTGCTTTTGCCCACTGCTCCCTCTTTTGCTACGCTGTTGGCTCGGTCTCACCACTGCCTCTTCCTCCGAACTCTGAAAGTCAGTGGCACGACCTTCATTCCATGTGGGGTCTAGGACCTCATCGTCCCCTGCATCGTCTTCCACCCAGTCTTGATCCCTGACCTCCTGTTCAGTCTGCACACTGCAGAAAGACGCAGCAGTTGGCACCTGTGTTTCGTCATCATCAGAGACATGCTGAGGTGGTATTCCCATGTCCTCATCATCAGGAAACATAAGTGGTTGTGCGTCAGTGCATTCTATGTCTTTCACCGCTGGGGAAGGGCTAGGTGGATGCCCTTGGGAAACCCTGCCAGCGGAGTCTTCAAACAGCATAAGAGACTGCTGCATAACTTGAGGCTGAGACAGTTTCCCTGGTATGCATGGGGGTGATGTGACAGACTGATGGGGTTGGTTTTCAGGTGCCATCTGTGCGCTTTCTGCAGAAGACTGGGTGGGAGATAATGTGAACGTGCTGGATCCACTGTCGGCCACCCAATTGACTAATGCCTGTACCTGCTCAGGCCTTACCATCCTTAGAACGGCATTGGGCCCCACCATATATCGCTGTAAATTCTGGCGGCTACTGGGACCTGAGGTAGTTGGTACACTAGGACGTGTGGATGTGGCAGAACGGCCACGTCCTCTCCCAGCACCAGAGGGTCCACTAACGCCACCACGACCATGTCCACGTCCGCGTCCCTTACTAGATGTTTTTGTTATGGTTCACCACAACAACAAAAATATTATTTGGCCCAATGTATTGTATTCAAATTCAGCGGGATATAAATTTGAGGCCTAGTATTTAGGCGCTGGGTGACCGGTATGGATTTAGTGACAGAATTAGACTTGGAAATACACAGTAGCGGGTGTGTGTGAAGTTATTCTGAATGACCCTATGTGCACCTTGAATATTATATACCCTTTTAGGGATAGATTTCAAATAGCTCTGATATAGCAGAAACCACTAAATTATGAAATTGCTAAATTGGGAATTGTATTTCAACCCTGAACAAAAAATGTGCTTTGACGGACACTAAATAACTTTCCCAGCCACAACAGGACAGCGGTAACGACAGATTTAGCGGGATATAAATTTGAGGCCTAGTATTTAGGCGCTGGGTGACCGGTATGGATTTAGTGACAGAATTAGACTTGGAAATGCACAGTAGCGTGTGTGTGAAGTTATTCTGAATGACCCTATGTGCACCTTGAATATTATATACCCTTTTAGGGATAGATTTCAAATAGCTCTGATATAGCAGAAACCACTAAATTATGAAATTGCTAAATTGGGAATTGTATTTCAACCCTGAACAAAAAATGTGCTTTGACGGACACTAAATAACTTGCCCAGCCACAACAGTACAGCGGTAACGACAGATTTAGCGGGATATAAATTTGAGGCCTAGTATTTAGGCGCTGGGTGACCGGTATGGATTTAGTGACAGAATTAGTCTGGGATATGGCCAAAAAATAACCACACTATTGCTGGTTAAATGCACTTGGTGTGACAGCTTGACCAACCACACTACTGAGGGTTAAATGCACTTGGTGACGGGCGCAGCTTGCCCCTGATGTAGTATATGGCCAAAAAATAAACAGACTATTGCTGGTTAAATGCACTTGGTGTGACAGCTTCACCCTGATGTAGGCTTTAGCCAAAAAACAACCACTCCATTGAGGGTTAAATGCACTTGGTCGCAGCTTGTGCTGGCGCACCACAAGACACAAAATGGCCGCCGATCACCCCAGAAAAAAGTGACTGACAAACGGTCTGGGCAGCCTAAAAACAGTGAGCAATTGAGTATCAGCAGCTCAATGACCCACAGCTGCAGATCGATCGATTAATCAAGTCCTTTGGAGGAGTTAATCTGCCTAATCTCGCCCTACTGTCGCAGCCGCAACCTCTCCCTACGCTAATCAGAGCAGAGTGACGGGCGGCGCTATGTGACTCCAGCTTAAATAGAGGCTGGGTCACATGGTGCTCTGGCCAATCACAGCCATGCCAATAGTAGGCATGGCTGTGATGGCCTCTTGGGGCAAGTAGTATGACGCTTGTTGATTGGCTGCTTTGCAGCCTTTCAAAAAGCGCCAAGAAAGCGTCACAAAAGCGCCAAGAAAGCGACGAACACCGAACCCGGACTTTTACGAAAATGTTCGGGTCCGTGTCACGGACACCCCAAAATTCGGTACGAACCCAAACTATACAGTTCGAGTTCGCTCATCCCTATATGTATCCCTAATGGGCAGATGCATTAGAAAGTAAAGCAAGGATCTAATACCAGAGGAAGATATATATATTTACCAAGGATTTAAGCCACCATTTAGGCATCCGGGCCTTGGGATAGAAAGCCAGACAGGAGTTCTAGAAAGAACAGTGTACGCTATTTCTGAGGAAAGGTACAACCTGATTCTGAGTGGATTTACCCTCTGAGTATCTTGCATAATCAATACCTGCCATCTTGTGGAATAAGCCTGCTTGTAAAGCTGTGATCTAAAAGACTGTGTTACCATCTGTATGTACAAAGTTGGACTGTTAAGTAAAGCAACATTTGTTTCACTATACCACCTGTGTACCTCACTTATTCCAACTATCAACCGGTGTGCCACCGTCAAAGGCACTGGCGTCACGCACCTTAAAGGGACCTTGCCCCAGGCACTCAAAATACCCGTAACATCCAGGGCACCTCATCCACCATCAGGCCTGGTCCCTACATACAGAGTGTGCCCCAGAGGAACTGTGTCTACCTCTCCTTCACTGCCACATGCCTGCCCAGGGTTCTCCAATCCAGTGAGCAACCCTCGATTGCCCATAACCGTGACCTCACTTCGCTATACCCTGCAGGTCTGGCGTGTTGCATTACTTCCTGGGGAACTGTAGTGGGGCACTATTACTGTTTGGTGGCATGCAATGGGGCACTAATACTCTCTGGAGTACTGAGTAGGACACTTTAAATATCAATAGAACACACCGGTCTTGATATTCCGTGCTCTGTCGAAGGATGCACCTAATTTATGACCAAGTGCATAAATTAGACCCATGCTCCTGCAGTCCATGTGCCTAAACAGAAATATACGACACTTCAGAGCTGCCATAGATTTTCACATTCAGAAAACTGGTATACTGTAAATGGCAATAACTTTATCGACCATGCCCCCTTCCCACCCTTGCTACACCCACAGTAAAAAAAAAATCGCTAACACATATTGTAGTTTGCGACTTTTTAACTCCACTTTTCAGACGCAAGGGAGATGATAAATCACCTCCTTAGGGCTCATGCACAAGGCTCAAGTCCATGTGCGTAACTGTTCACTTTAATGGGGCTTTAAAAAAAAATGGAAATCACTCTTTGCGCATTCCATGTCCGTATGTCCTCATGTCCATTCGACAAAAAAAATAGAACATGTCCTATTCTTGTCCATTTTGCAGACAAGTAAAAGCATTGTTACTAGTGGCAGATTATAATTGGGGCGTTTAGGTCAGCAGCACCGGACCCGGCATCCTAAAGCTCCATTGTTCCACTGAAGGAAAAAGCACCCCAGACCATTATGGCGCCCCCTCCACTGTGGCGCGTAGAAAACATCTCAGGTGGGATCTGTTTGTCATGCCAGTAACGTTGGAAACCATCAGGACCATCAAGGTAAAAAATTCACATCAGAAAATTAAACTTTCTTCCAGCTTTGAATGTCCCATGTTTGGTGCTCTCTTGCAAAGTCCAAACGAGCTGTTATGTGGCGTTCAAGTAGACGAGGTCTTTGAAGAAGTTTTTTTTTAAGCCCTTCAGTCTTAGATGCCATCTGATGGTTATGGGGCTGCAGTCAGCACCAGTAAGGGCCTTAATTTGGGTCGAGGATCGTCCAGTGTCGTGATGGACAGCCAAATGGATCCTCCGGCTCAGTGCTGATGAAATTTTTTTGGGTCTTCCACTTGACTTTTTTGTTTCATAACCCTCAGGATTAGAGTTGAGCGAACCCGAACTGTAAAGTTTGGGTTCGTACCGAACTTTAGGTTTTTCCGGACCCGAACCCGAACATTTACGTGAAAGTGCGTCATACTACTTGCCCCAAGAGGCCATCACAGCCATGCCTACTATTGGTATGGCTGTGATTGGCCAACTGCAGCATGTGACCCAGCCTCTATTTAAGCTGGAGTTACGTAACGCCACCCGTCACTCTACTCGGATTAGTGTAGGGAGAGGTTGCAGCTGCTGTGAAGGAGAGATCATGGATGAATCTTATGAAGAACTGCTTCTTTACTCAGCGATCTACAGCAAATGTGTCTTGTGGGGGCAGTGCACAATTGTTTTAAGCCTGCCCTGAGCCAACTACTATTGAAAACAAACTTTTTTTCCCTCAGTTAGTCAATACATAATCGGCAGCCATTTTATGCAACCATAGTGCACCAGCAAAGGATATCTGCATGTCTGCAAGTCCAGAAATACTGCTTTGAGACACTGGGGTTAGAAAACCCTCTGTTTCATATAGTGCACATCTAGGATTATAGGTGCATAAGTGAGTGTCACATTTTGGCCAGAAATACGGCTTTGGCATACTGGGGCATACTGGGTGAAACAAACCCCTCTGTTTCATATAGTGCACATCTAGGATTATAGGTGCATAAGGGACTGTTTCGCATACTGGGGTGGAAAAAAAACTGTGTTTTATATACTGCACATCTGTGATTATAGGTGCATAAGTTACTGTGAAATTTAGGCCACAAATACGGCTTTTGCTTACTGGGGTTAAAAAAAAAAACTCTGATATACTACACATCTGGGATTAGAGTAGGGTTGCCACCTTTTCTTCAAGCCAAACCCGAACACTTTAGCACCTCGCGGCAATTTTTGGGTAAATTCACTTTTTTGTAGGCAGCGTACCTTCCTGACCAATCAGGAGGCCGGGATGCGAGTCATGACATACTGACCAGCTTGCTGATTGGTTAGGAAGCCAGGCTGCCTAGCAACAAGTGAAGAAGGCTTCCTAGCCAATCAGGAAGCCAGGAGGCGGATGATAACCTACCGTCCGGCTTCCTGATTGGAAAGGAAGTCGGCTGTATGCTCCCTTGGCGCTGCCAGTCAGAGGGACATCTCCCTCCGACTGGAAGTTCCAATATCGGGGAAGGTATTAGAGCATTTGGGCGCCCAAATACTCTGTTTTGGCAGCGATATTAGTATTAGTATCGGTAGTTCGGCGGTACATTTATAGTGCAAATCCATTTTATTGATAGTTGTCATTGAAACGACAAGCGCATTTCTGGGCCTGATGATGGGGACCCTGCACGACCCCAAAAGCACTTGTCGATTGGACGACAACTATCAATAAAATGGATTTTGCACTAACATTAAATTTGGATGTCTGTATTTGGACGATATGTATTATTGCACATTAATGATGCCCCCACAAAACATGTCACTGGTTACCTGTGTCATTTTTTTATGGGGGCATGTTTTATGTGCATCACTAACAAGTGCCGTGCCCGCCCCCTTCCAATTAATATTTTTTTATAAAACACTGTCTTCAAATGTTTCAAATACCTA
Organism: Bufo gargarizans; assembly: GCF_014858855.1. NCBI lineage: Eukaryota > Metazoa > Chordata > Amphibia > Anura > Bufonidae > Bufo > Bufo gargarizans. The sequence continues at coordinate 251,937,326 of NC_058082.1, read as the reverse complement.
TTTTTACTGACTCCATCCCAGACGAAAAGAAGAAGAAAGTACTACTGGGCTGCCGGAGAATGATTTCTCCTCTCCCACACTCCCTCCCTCTCTGATGTCACTTCCTCTACTCACTAGCAGAAAGCAGGCGAGGGAGGGAGGACAGAGAGGAGTGTCTGAAGACAGCACCGCCCGCCCTGCTAGCAATCACAGCCTGTGAGCATGTGAAGTTTTACGATCGTGCCCGCTTGATCTGAATTGATACTTCCACATTAGCTTGCAGCTCCAGCCTCCAGCGAAGAGGTCACCACTGAATCCGACCTATTCCTGCACAGTCACAGCGGCTCAGCTGATCGCCGCGCCGGCAGTGAGTGACAGGCTCAGCTGACGTCCGCTGCTGACACCTGTCCTCATCGCCGCCGGCACCGCTGACTGACTGACACTCACCGTCGGCTGCTCACCGCCAGCTGTCAGGTAGCGTAGAAGTCTCTGCAGTTTGAAATTAATCTTCCTGTGCCCGGGTCTGAGAAAGACTTGTACCCGGGCACAGGATTACAAACCCGGACTGTCCGGGTGATTCCCGTACAGGTGGCAACCCTAGATTAGAGGTGCATAAGTTACTGTGAAATTTAGGCCAGAAATACTGCTGTCATATAGAGTTAAAAAAATATATATATTTGAGTGCAATACCCTACGTCAGGGTTTTTATTGGCGGATAATTATTTTTAACAGACTCAACCACTTTTTACTTTGCTTGGTGAACGCTAACTATGAGGCAAACATATAATAAGGGACGCAGTCATGGTCGCGGTGTTGGTATTGGTGGAGCCTCTCTTGCAGGGAGAGGACGTGGCCGTTCTGCCACAGCTACACATCCTACTGAACCTACTACCTCAGGTCCCAGTAGCCGCCAGAATCTACAGCGATATTTGGTCAGGCCTAATGCCGTTCTAAGGATGGTAAGGCCTGAGCAAGTACAGGAGCTAGTCGATTGGGTGGCCGACAGTGGATCCAGCACGTTCACATTATCTCCCACCCAGTCTTCTGCAGAAAGCACACAGGTGGCGCCTGAATCCCATGCCCATCAGTCTGTCACATCACCCCCGTGCATATCGGAGAACCTGTCTGAGCCTCAAGACATGCAGCAGTCTCTTATGCTGTTTGAAGACTCTGCTGGCAGGGTTTCCAAGGTCATCCACCTAGCCCTTTCCCAGGGGTGGAAGACATAGAATGTACTGACGCACAACCACTTATGTTTCCTGATGAGGACATGGAAATACCACCTCAGCACGTCTCTGATGATGACGTAACACAGGTGCCAACTGCTGCGTCTTTCTGCAGTGTGCAGACCGAAAAAGAGGTCAGGGAGGAAGACTGGGTGGAAGACGATACAGGGGACGATGAGGTCCTAGACCCCACGTGGAATAAAGGTCGTGCCACTGACTTTCAGAGTTCGGAGAAAAAGGCAGTGGTGAGACCGAGCCCACAGCGTAGCAAAAGAGGGAGCAGTGGGCAAAAGCAGAACACCCGCCGCCAAGAGACTCCGCCTGCTACTGACCGCCGCCATCTGGGACCGAGCACCCCAAAGGCAGCTTCAAGGAGTTCCCTGGCATGGTACTTCTTCACACAATGTGCTGACGACAAGACCAGAGTGGTTTGCACGCTGTGCCATCAGAGCCTAAAGCAAGGCATTAACGTTCTGAACCTTAGCACAACCATCTACATGCGAGAAACCGGCTGCAGTGGAGTAAGCACCTTCAAAACCAAGAAAGGGCTCAGGCCCCTCCTGCTCCCTCTTCTGCTGCTGCCTCTGCCTCTTCCTCCGCCTCTGGAGGAACATTAGCACCTGCCGCCCAGCAAATAGAGGATGTGCCACCAACACCATCACCTCCGTCACCAAGCATCTCCACCATGTCACACGGAAGTGTTCAGATCTCCATCTCACAAACCTTGGAGAGAAAGCTTAAATTCCCACCTAGCCGCCCTGAATGCCAGCATTTCTAAACTACTGGCCTTTGAAATGCTGTCATTCAGGCTGGTGGAGACGGACAGCTTCAAACAACTCATGTCGCTTGCTGTCCCACAGTACGTCGTTCCCAGCTGCCACTACTTCTCCAGGAGAGCCGTGCCCTCCCTGCACAACCAAGTATCGGATAAAATCAAGTGTGCACTGCGCAACGCCATCTGTGGCAAGGTCCACCTAACCACAGATACGTAGACCAGCAAGTACGGCCAGGGACGCTATATCTCCCTAACTGCACACTGGGTAAATGTAGTGGCGGCTGGGCGGCAGATGGAGAGCTGTTTGGCGCACGTCCTTCCGCCGCCAAGGATCGCAGGGCATCATTCTTTGCCTCCTGTTGCCTCCTCTTCCTACTCGGCTTCCTCCTCCTCTTCTACCACCTCCTCATCCAGTCAGCGACAGACCTTCACCACCAACTTCAGCACATCCAGGGGTAAACGTCAGCAGGCCGTTCTGAAACTGATGTGTTTGGGGGACAGGCCCCACACCGCGCAGGAGTTGTGGTGGGGTATAGAACAGACCGACGAGTGGTTGCTGCCAGTGAGCCTCAAGCCCGGCCTGGTGGTGTGCGATAATGGGCGAAATCTCGTTGCAGCTCTGGGACTAGCCGGTTTGACGCACATCCCTTGCCTGGCGCATGTGCTGAATTTGGTGGTGCAGAAATTCATTCACAACTACCCCGACATGTCAGAGCTGCTGCATAAAGTGCGGACGTCTGTGCGCGCTTCCTGCATTCTCATCCTGCCGCCGCTCAGCTGTCTACTCTACAACGTAACTTTGGCTTTCCCGCTCACCGCCTCATATGCGACGTGCCCACCAGTTGGAACTCCACCTTGCACATGCTGGACAGACTGTGCGAGCAGCAGCAGGCCATAGTGGAATTTCAGCTGCAGCACGCACGGGTGAGTCGCACTGCGGAACAGCACCACTTCACCACTAATGACTGGGCCTCCATGCGAGACCTGTGTGCCCTGTTGCTCTGTTTCGAGTACTCCACCAACATGGACAGTTGCGATGACGCCGTTATCAGCGTTACAATACCACTTCTATGTCTCTTTGAGAAAACACTTTAAGGCGATGATGGAATGATCATTACAGACAGACGCAGCCGCCTTCCACAGCCAACGTGGACAAGCTCACGTTCATTAAAATGAACCAGGCCTGGATCCCACAAGACTTGTCTGTGCCTTGTGCAGAATAGACAGTTCTACCACTCTCAACCATCCATCCTTGTATTCAAGTGCACTTATTCCTTTTTTTAATCCCAATATTTAGGGGGATATCCCTATGTAAAAATGCAAAATAACACACATCTGTGTTGGCTACCTATTCCTCCTTCGCCGCCGCTTCTATCTAGACCGCCACGTGAGCCTACACCACCACATCCACCCATTCACCGCCTCCTCAACCTCTTCCTCCTACAGCATTCCTATTTTTTATTTTTTTAAGGTCTTTTATGTTTTTTTTATTCATTTCCCTATCCACATTTGTTTGCAGAGCATTTGCCATGCACTTAAGCACATTTTGCTGCCTTTTGCAGCCCTCTAGCTCTTTCCAGGGATATTTTAGAGCCATTTTAGTGGCCAAAAGTTTGGGTCCCCATTGTCTTTTTTTTCAAGTTCGGCCGAACCTGCCGAACCGGCCGAACCCGAACATCCAGGTGTACACTCAACTCCACTCAGGATCATTTAAGAGATTCCAAATGACTGTCTTACTGCGTCCCACCTCAGCAGCGATGGCGCGCTGTGAGAGACCCTGCTTATGCAGTTTAACAACCCAACCACGAGTTTTTTTGTGTTTTCCATCACAACGTGTGACTACCTGACATAAAATGACAATGAATCCACATCTTTGCACAGATTTGGCCTTTTAAAGGCATGTGGTCCTAAAATTTGGATCAGCTGAAAAACAGCCTGTTTCAGTTTAATCGTTATTTTTTAAATTAATTGAATGCTCAAAAAATGTTTTGTCTCACTCTCATTTCTTCTTGTTGCATGTTGAAGCTCTACTTGGAACCTTGTTAAGATCCAACAATGTAAAATATGATTTTCTGCCATTTTTCAAGTGGTCTTAAACTTTTGATCAGGACTGTACCTCTTACATCCAGTAACGTCTCCTTTGATGTAGATGTTCTCTTTCTTCATCTTCTGCATTCAGACCAGACCACCATGATGATTTCTTTCAGCCATCTCTCATCTCTGCAGAGTTTGACAGACAGACAGACATCTTAGTTTCCTACTTTTCCTCCCACCTTCTCAACATCCCATCATGCACCCCCAATACTGAGACGCTGTGCCTCCCAAAACTATACTGTAGAAACAGATAAACCCCCTGAAAATACTAGTTACACAGATAGCACCCCCTTCAATAATTATTGGAACACAATGCTCTAAGAAAATAACTGCACCCAGCAAATAGTGTCCCTGACACTAATAGTGTAACCATAATGTCCCCCAAAAATAACTGTGCTAAGCTGATATTGTGCCAGGGCGTCCCCCACAGTAAGGCCTCATGCACATGACAGTATTTTTTCACGGTCCGCAAAAGCGGGGTCCGTAGGTCCGTGATCCGTGACAGTTTTTTCGTCCGTGGGTCTTCCTTGATTTTTGGAGGATCCACGGACATGAAAAAAAAGTCCTGATCCGTCCTGAATTACAATGCAAGTCAATGGGGACGGATCCGTTTGATGTTGACACAATATGGTGCCATTTCAAACTGATCCGTCCCCATTGACTTTCAGTGTAAAGTCTGGAGTCCCTTTTATACCATCGGATCGGAGTTTTCTCCAATCCGATGGTATATTTTAACTTGAAGCGTCCCCATCACCATGGGAACGCCTCTATGTTAGAATATTCTGTCGGATATGAGTTACATCGTGAAAACTCATTTCCGACAGTATATTCTAACACAGAGGCGTTCCCATGGTGATGGGGACGCTTCTAGTTAGAATATACTACAAACTGTGTACATGACTGCCCCCTGCTGCCTGGCAGCACCCGATCTCTTACAGGGGGCCGTGATCAGCACAATTAACTCCTCAGGTGCCGCACCTGAAGGGGTTAATTGTACTATCATATCCCCCTGTAAGAGATCAGGGCTGCCAGGCAGCAGGGGGCAGACCCCGCCCCTCCCCAGTTTGAATATCATTGGTGGCCAGTGCGGCCCCCCCCCTCCCTCCCGCTATTGTAATAAATCGTTGGTGGCACAGTGTGCACCCCCATCGCCCCCCCCCTCCCTCCCTCTATTGTAATAAATCGTTGGTGGCACAGTGTGCGCCCCCCATCGGCCCCCCCCTCCCTCCCTCTATTGTAATAAATCGTTGGTGGCACAGTGTGCGCCCCCCATCGGCCCCCCCTCCCTCTATAGCAGTAACAACATTGTAGTTCCGATCGGAGTCCCAGTTTATCCGCTGGGGCTCCGATCGGTAACCATGGCAACCAGGAAGCTACTGCAGCCCTGGTTGCCATGGTTACTTAGCAATAGTACAATAGTAGAAGATTCATACTTACCTGCTGGCTGCTGCGATGTCTGTGACCGGCCGGGAGCTCCTCCTACTGGCCAGTTCATTTAGCAATGCGCCGCACAGGCCTGTCACTTACCAGTAGGTGGAGCTCCCGGCCGGACACGAACATCGCAGCAGCCAGCAGGTAACTATGAATCTTCTACTATTGTACTATTGCCATGGTTACCGATCGGAACCCCAGCGATTAAACTGGGACTCCGATCGGAACTCCGCTGCCACCAATGATCGGGGGGGGGGGGAGATGGGAGGCCGCACACTGGCCACCAATGTTGGTAATGCTATATAGGGAGGGGGGCCGATGGGGGGCACACACTGTACCACCAACGATTTATTACAATAGAGGGAGGAAGGGGGGGCCCGATGGGGGGTGCACACTGTGCCACCAACGATTTATTACAATAGAGGGAGGAAGGGGGGGCCCGAAGGGGGGCGCACACTGTGCCACCAACGATTTATTACAATAGAGGGAGGAAGGGGGGGGCCGGGGGGCCGCACACTGGCCACCAAGCTATTATTACAATAGAGGGAGGGGGGGGCCGCACTGGCCACCAATGATATTCAAACTGGGGAGGGGGGTCTGCCCCCTGCTGCCTGGCAGCCCTGATCTCTTACAGGGGGATATGATAGTACAATTAACCCCTTCAGGTGCGGCACCTGAGGAGTTAATTGTGCTGATCACGGCCCCCTGTAAGAGATCGGGTGCTGCCAGGCAGCAGGGGGCAGTCATGTACACAGTTTGTAGTGTATTCTAACTTGAAGCATCCCCATCACCATGGGAACGCCTCTGTGTTAGAATATACTGTCGGATATGAGTTTTCACGAAGTGAAAACTTAGATCTGAAAAAGCTTTTATGCAGACGGATCTTCGGATCCGTCTGTATGAAAGCAACCTACGGCCACGGATCACGGACACGGATGCCAATCTTGTGTGCATCCGTGTTCTTTCACGGACCCATTGACTTGAATGGGTCCGTGAACCGTTGTCCGTCAAAAAAATAGGACAGGTCATATTTTTTTGACGGACAGGATACACGGATCACGGCCTCGGCTGCAAAACGGTGCATTTTCCGATTTTTCCACTGACCCATTAAAAGTCAATGGGTCCGCGAAAAAAAACGTACAACGGCCACGGATGCACACAACGGTTGTGTGCATGAGGCCTAATAGTGCTCCCCGAAATCCCAACAATAGTAATAATTCTGTGCCAGAGTGCACTTAGTAGTAATAGTGCTCCTACAGTGCCCCCAATAGTAATTGTGTCCCAGAAGTAATATTGCTCCCATAGTCCCACAGTTGTAACAAAGCCCCTTATAATGTGCGCCAGTACAAAGAATTCTCTGTTTTGTGGCAGTAAAAAAAAAAAATCCTCTTAGTGCCCCCAGTAGAGTCAATGTCCCCAGAGTGCCCTCATGTGATCCAATAACCCGTACTGTGTGCCACTACAAAAAACACTTAGTGCCCCCAGTTGAGCTAAGGCTACTTTCTCACTTGCGGCAGTGTGATCCGGCAGGCAGTTCCATCGTCGTAACTGCCTGCTGGATCCGCCGATCTGGATGTGACTGAAAGCATTTGTGAGACGCATCCGGATGGGGATCCGTCTAACAAATGCATTGCAAGAACGGATCCGTCTCTTCACTTGTCATGCGGACAGAAGGATTCGCCTTGTATCTTTTTTCACATGCGCAGATCCGGCATTCCGGTATTTTGAATGCCGGAACAACACTAATACATTCCTATGGGGAAAAATGCAGGATCCGGCATTCAGGCAAGTCTTCAGTTTTTTCCGCCGGAGATAAAACCGTAGCATGCTACGGTTTTATCTTTTGCCTGATCAGTCAAAATGACTGAACTGAAGACATCCTGATGCATCCTGAACAGATTACTCTCCATTCAGAATGCATGAGGATATGCCTGATCAGTTCTTTTCTGGTATAGAGCCCCTGTGATGGAACTCTATGCCGGAAAAGAAAAAAGCTAGTGTGAAAGTACCCTAAAGTGCCCATAGTGCCCTTATAATTTGTGCCAGTATAAAATACTCCTATATAGTGCCCCCAGAAGATGGTCCCAAAGTGCTCCTCCCCGTCCTATATAGTGCCCCCAGAAGATGCCCCCATAGTGCTTGTCCCTATAGTGCCCTTAATAATGTGGCAGTATAAAATGCCCCTATAGACTGCCCCACATAGATGCCCCCATAATGCTTCTCTCCCCTCTTTCCCATAGTGGCACTAAAATGGGTGCCAGTATTAAATGACCCTATATGGTGCCCCCATAGTGCTCTTTTCCCCCCTTCTCCATAGTGCCCCCCATAATGTGCCAGTATATAGGGCCCCCATCAGATGCCCCCATAGTGCACTTCCCCCCTATAATGTGCAATTATATAGGGCCCCCATTAGATGCCCCCATAGTGCTCCTTCCCCCCTTTTCCATAGTGCTCCCCCCATAATGTGCCTGTATATAGGGCCCCACCACCCTTATTGCCATACTGTACTAAAAATAATTAAAACAATAAATACTTACCTCCATGACACTGTGATGAGATGCAGGCCTCTTCCGGCCTGTGTCCCGCTCTGTACGGCTCAGGCGGCATGATGACATCATTGTGCCGCCTGCACCGGCCTCTGATAGGCTACAGGCACTAGGCCTGCAGCCTATCAGAGGAACAGGCACCGGCTGCCCTGCACCGTTCATCAGATGTATATAGAGATGAGCGCTTCTACAGTGAAAGCGCTCATCTCTCCCTGCCGCTGCCACCGCTGCCGGAATGGTCAGTCCGCCCCTGGCCTTCACTATATTCTCGGGGGGGGGGGGGGGGAGAATTACTATATGGGGGCAGTGTGGGGGCGTTGCTATTAGGGGACATTATTTTTGGGGACACTATACAGGCATCAGTACCTGGAGCACAATATTATTACTGGGGGCACTCTGGGGGACATTATAATTGCTGTAGACACTATAGGGACCTTTGGGGTAATTTATTAAACTGGTGTAAAGTAGAACTGGCTTAGTTGCCCATAGCAACAGATTCCACCTTTGATTTTTCACAGCTCCTTTGGAAAATGAACGGTGGAATCTGATTGGTTGCTATGGGCAACTAACCCAGTTCTACTTTACACCAGTTTGATAAATGACCCCAATTATGAGAAATATAACGTGTCTGTAACAAACTCTGTAGAGACGAGATGCAGCTGAAGGAATTAGTCATGGCGGTCTGGGTCAAACGGAGGAGAAGAGGAAAGAGAAGGTCTACATGACAGGAGATGTCACTGGATGTATGAGGTATGTGGTGCTGTACCCCCTATATGTAGAGCGGGCTCACCACTGTGACCTGCGTCTCATCTTCTCCTCCAAGTCATTTTTATCATAATCGTATGTATTTTAAATTTGGCAACTAAAATTTTAATTTGTCACCTTCAGTCCTATGTAACAGCCCAGATAACAGTGATAACTTTCTGTGTGCAGATAATGTAGTAGATGTTCCCTGCAGTCCTATGTAACACCCCACATAACACAATAATTCACTGTGTTATGCGAGGTGTTACGTAGGACTGCAGGTAACATCTATGACATCTGTACTCAGAGAGTTATGAGATGGTGGGGGCCGACTCCTGGCACTCCTGGTTTGAGGAGACGTCCCAGTGAGCGCCGCAGCCTCTTTGCTCCTTACCTAGCACAGCGCTGTCATTTGATAGCACTGCGCTTAGTATTACAGCTCAGCCCCAATCACTCAGATGGGACAGAGCTGCACCGAGACCATGTGAACGATGAATGTGATGTCATATGGCTTAGGAAGAGACTGTGGCGCTCACAAAGCACTGCAGCCTCTTCATACAGAAAAATAACTAAAACTAAAATGGAGGGTGGTGGGGTTGGGTAGACAGCCCCGGGCTTATTATGCACTTAATCCGCCCCTGATTGTTACCATGGATCCGCAAAATAAATGGATGTAACACGGACGTCAATGACACGGATGTCATTCATTTTTTCTGGGAACCGTGTTTTGCAGAGCTCAAAATACATACGGTCATGCACATGAGCCCTTAGTGTCTGTAGTATTAAGCAGAGCACTATTACTGTCTAGGGCGCTAAATAGGGGACTATGACTCTCTAGGGTGAGGTTAATTATATATTATTTATACTATTATTATTATCATTATTATTACTATTTATAATACATTATTAATCCATTGTCATTGATAACAACCCGTTTCAATAATTTTTAGATATAGCACCTGAAGTTCTGGTGACTGTGTGACAATTGACCAATGACTCCTGCCTCGTTGGCAAGATATTTGGGGCCTTGCGTGGCAGGCACCGTATGGAGGCATTAAGGTAAGTCCTAGGGAGCATTGTTAATTTTTGTCCATTTTCATGTGCTGAAACTTTTTGCATTGGTTGAGTTAGTGGCAGTAGGTGGTGGTGTTGTTGAGGTGCCAAGTTAAGAGGGAAAGAGGACAGGAGTTTTCCTGCAAAATTCATCTAAGAATATGATTTATAATACCATAAAATGTATTATGATCAGCATTGCTCATGGATCTTTGTTATCACTGCACTCCAAGTGGTTAGGAGAGGTATTACAAGCAAAATCTATCCATTCTCCAAATTTTCCCATAGTTATGTTAAACTTAAATTTTCAGATAATGTTATACATACTAAATCAGCAATAGTTATTTTCTATATTATGATATAATTTTTTGTCGAACATTATGCAATATTTCCTTTTGTCGGTGAGTCACTTCTATTTAGTGTTGCGGCTCAGGATATTAAAACTGGATTATGCCGATCCACACTTGTTAAAGAAATCTGACTTTTCCACGCTTCTGAAAATCTCTGAATAGCATTAAACTAAAACAGGAATTATTGCTTTTTTATTTTTAGACTGGCCTGTACGAGGAATGAATAATCACAGCCATTCAATGAACATTTCTCTAGATGATTTGAAAGTCAATGGATGAATGATGTGAGGGGTGAGATATGCTGCATGACACTTTCATTAAATGACCTGGCATTTAAGCAGGGTAAGGACATTTAGTAAGTGAAAAAAGGAGCTGGGTTACTGCAAATAGAGCTGCAGTTCTGCTGGGTGAGTAATGTAAAATGTTAAGACCACAAAAAGTGTTGTTCAGTTTAGAAAAGAAACATGTTTCAATTACTATTCTACAAATACTATAAATACTATAGTATTAGGAAATTCTTAGTCAATAAATTGGCTATGAACAGAATTTGGAGGTCCCCAGATTGTAATTCTTCATTTCACCTGTGGAGGTGCTGCAGGAGATTTGCTGCATGGACCATGCATAGATCACAGCTGATCACTAGGGGTTGCTGTGAACAGTATATCATTCAGGTATCCTTTCAACAAAATTAGCGATTATCTAGATCAGAAAACTATTATTATTATCGGAAAATTATTATTATTTATATTAAATTATTCACACCTTTGTGAATGATAACAATCAGTTGTTTCAATGATTTTTAGATATGGGATGATGGAGGCACTTCAAGTACTTGTGACTGTGTGACAAGTAACCCATGACCCTACCATGACCAGCTCCAAGGCAAGATCTATGGGGCCTTGTGTGGTAGTAATTAAATGTGGACATTAAGGTAATTCCTAGGGAGAATGGTTCATTTTTCTCAATTTTTATGTGCTGGTGGAATATGGTGGGGCACAATTACTATCTGGTGGCATATAGTGAGGCACTATTGCTATATGATGGTCTGTGGCGTGACTGTATTACTCTCTAGGAAACTTAGTGGGCCACTATTATTAAATGGGTTACCTAATGGGGCACTATTACTGTTTGGTGGTATGCAGTGGGGCACTATTACTCCCTAGGGAACCTTAGTGGGGCACTATAACTGTTTATTGTCATGCAGTGGGGCACTGTTACTCTCTGGGGAACTGTAGATGGGCACTATTACCATTTGGTGGCATACAATTCGTCCTATTACTCTCTAGGGAACTGTATTGGGGCACTATTACTGTTTGATGGCATATGGTAGGGCGCTATCATCCTTCCAACAAAAGTCCTTCCAACCAAAGTGGTGATTTTCTATATCGGAAAACTATTATTATCGGCAAATTATTATTATTTATAATAAATTATTAATCCTTTGTGATTGATAACAATCAGTTGTTTCAATGATTTTTAGATATGGTACGATGGAGGCACCTCAAGTAACATAGTAACATAGTACATAAGGCTGAAAAAAGACATTTGTCCATCCAGTTCGGCCTGTCATCCTGCAAGTTGATCCAGAGGAAGGCAAAAAAATAAAACTGTGAGGTAGAAGCCAATTTTCCCCACTTTAGGGGAATAAAATATTCCTTTCCGACTCTAATCGGGCAATAAGAATAAATCCCTGGATCAACGACCCCTCTCTAGTAGCTATAGCCTGTAATATTATTACACTCCAGAAATACATCCAGGCCCCTCTTGAATTCCTTTATTGTACTCACCATCACCACCTCCTCAGGCAGAGAGTTCCATAGTCTCACTGCTCTTACCGTAAAGAATCCTCTTCTATGTTTGTGTACAAACCTTCTTTCCTCCAGACGCAGAGGATGTCCCCTCGTCACAGTCACAGTCCTGGGGATAAATAGATGATGGGATAGATCTCTGTACTGACCCCTGATATATTTATACATAGTAATTAGATCTCCCCTCAGTCGTCTTTTTTCTAAAGTGAATAACCCTAATTTTGATAATCTTTCAGGGTACTGTAGTTGCCCCATTCCAGTTATTACTTTAGTTGCCCTCCTCTGGACCTTCTCCAGCTCTGCTATGTCTGCCTTGTTTACAGGAGCCCAGAACTGTACACAGTACTCCATGTGTGGTCTGACTAGTGATTTGTAAAGTGGTAGGACTATGTTCTCATCACGGGCATCTATGCCCCTTCTGATGCAACCCATTATCTTATTGGCCTTGGCAGCAGCTGCCTGACACTGGTTTTTGCAGCTTAGTTTGCTGTTTATTAAAATTCCCTAGATCCTTTTCCATGTCAGTGTTACCGAGTGTTTTACCATTTAGTATGTACGGGTGACTTGCATTATTCCTTCCCATGTGCATAACCTTACATTTGTCAGTGTTAAACCTCATCTGCCACTTATCTGCCCAAGCCTCCAATCTATCCAGATCCCTCTGTAGTAGTATACTGTCCTCTTCAGTGTTAATTACTTTACACAGTTTAGTGTCATCTGCGAAAATTGATACTTTACTATGCAAGCCTTCTACAAGATCATTAATAAATATATTGAAGAGAATAGGGCCCAATACTGACCCCTGAGGTACCCCACTAGTGACAGTGACCCAATCTGAGTGTGTACCATTAATAACCACCCTCTGTTTTCTATCATTGAGCCAGTTACTTACCCACATACAGACGTTTTCTCCCAGTCCGAGCATTCTCATTTTATATACTAACCTTTTATGTGGTACAGTGTCAAATGCTTTGGAGAAGTCCAGATATACGACATCCATTGATTCGCCGCTGTCAAGTCTAGAACTTACCTCCTCATAGAAACTGATTAAATTAGTTTGGCATGACCGATCCCTCACGAAGCCATGCTGATATGGCGTTATTTGCTTATTTCCGTTGAGATGCTCTAAGATAGCATCTCTCAGAAAACCTTCAAACAGTTTACCCACAACAGATGTTAAACTTACCGGCCTATAGTTTCCAGGCTCTGTTTTTGGACCCTTTTTGAATATTGGCACCACATTTGCCATGCGCCAATCCTGTGGGACATTCCCTGTCAGTATAGAGTCTGCAAATATCAGAAATAAGGGTCTGGCTATGACATTACTTAATTCCCTTAGGATACGGGGGTGTATGCCATCCGGTCCTGGCGATTTGTCTATTTTAATCTTTTTAAGTCGCTGTTGTACTTCTTCCTGGGTCAGACAGGACACTTTTAATGGGGAATTTATTTTTACATTCTGCATGTCATCTGACAGTTTATTTTCCTCAGTGAATACATTGGAGAAAAAAATATTTAACAGCTTTGCTTTCTCCTCATCGCTCTCTGCGACTCCCCTTCTCATTACTCTTTAACGGGCCGACACCTTCAGATTTATACTTTTTAACATTTATATAATTGAAGAACATTTTAGGGTTAGTTTTACTCTCTTTGGCAATTAATCTCTCGGTCTCTAGTTTGGCCGCTTTTATTTGTTTTTTTACATGTTCCATGTTTTTCAGTGCTTCCGTGCTACACTCCTGTTTTAGTGATTTATATGCTTTCTTTTTGTCATTTATTGCTTTCTTTACAGTTCTGTTTATCCACATTGGTTTCTTTTTGTTCCTTAACCTTTTATTCCCATATGGTATGTACCTCTCACAATGAGATTTTAGGATGTTTTTAAAGATATCCCATTTTGTGGCTGTATTTTTATTTTTGAGGACTTTGTCCCAGTTAGTTAGGCCTATGGCCTCTCTTAGTTGGCTAAATTTAGCTTTTTTGAAGTTTGGTATTTTTGTTCCTCCCTGTAGAAACGCTCTTTTGAATGATAATTGGAAGGTTATTACTTTATGGTCACTATTTCCCAGGTGTCCCCCAACCTGCACGTCTGTTGTTCTGTCAGGCCTATTGGTTAATACTAAGTCCAGTATGGCCGTCCCTCTAGTCGGGTCCTGAACCAGTTGGGAGAGGTAATTGTCTTTGGTTATTGCCAAGAACCTGTTTCCTTTATGAGATATACAAGTTTCAGTTTCCCAGTCTATATCTGGGTAGTTGAAGTCCCCCATAATAACGACCTCATTATGATCTGCTGCCTCGTCTATCTCATTTAGTAGTAGATTTTCTGTGGACTCTGGTATATTAGGTGGTTTATAGTAAACTCCTATTAGTAATTTATTATTGTTATTAGCTCCATGTATCTCTACCCACAGTGACTCCACATGTTCATGTCCCTCACTTATATCTTCACGGAGTGTGGGCTTTAGACAAGACTTACATAAAGGCAGACCCCTCCCCCTCTCCGGTTTTGGCGATCCTTTCTAAACAGACTGTAATCTTGTACATTAACTGCCCAGTCATAGCTATCATCCAGCCATGTCTCAGTTATTACCACTATGTCATAGTCCTCCTCACACATCACTAATTCTAGTTCCCTAGTTGTATTAGTCAGGCTTCTGGCATTAGTATACATACATTTGAGAGGTTTATGTATATTTTTTACCCTACACCTTTCCTTCTGAACTGTTCTAGTCCCTCCTTCCATTCCTCCCCCAGTCCCACTACATTGCCCCCGGTCTCTATCTGCCCTATCTTCCCCTCCTATAATGTAATTTTCCTCCCCCCCAATCCCTAGTTTAAACACTCCTCCAACCTTCTAGCCATCTTTCTCCCGAGCACAGCTGCCCCTTCCCCATTGAGGTGCAGCCCGTCCCTACGATAGAGCCTGTAGCCGATAGAGAAGTCGGCCCAGTTCTCCAGGAACCTAAACCCCTCCTTCCTACACCAGTTCTTGAGCCACTTGTTAATCTCCCTAATCTCCCGCTGCCTTTCTTGTGTGGCTCGTGGTACAGGCAGTATTTCGGAAAATACTACCTTTGAGGTCCTTGCCCTAAGCTTTTGACCTAAATCCCTGAAATCATTTTTAAGGACTCTCCACCTACCTCTAACTTTGTCATTGGTTACGATATGGACCATGACCGCTGGATCTTCTCCAGCCCCTCCCAGTAATCTGTCAACCCGATCCGCGATGTGTCGAACTCTAGCGCCAGGAAGACAGCACACTGTTCGGCGATCACGGTCTTTGTGACAGATTTCCCTATCTGTTCCCCTAATAATGGAGTCTCCCACTACCAGTACCTGTCTGGCCTGCCCTGCTCTCCTGGTTCCCTGCTTACTGGCAGAGGAAGTGTCTGGCTGCAGCAGTGCCGTCCCTGGACTGACATCCCCCTCATCTACCAAACGTGCAAACTTGTTGGGGTGTGTTAGATCAGGGCTAGCCTCCCTGGAACTCTTCCCTCTACCCCGCTTTCTAACTGTTACCCAGCTAGCTACCTCACTTTCCTCAGCCTCCTCTCTGTCACCCTCAACCTCATCTACCCCAAATAGTGCTTGCTCGGTGACAAGCAAACTCTTTTGCAAATTGTCAATGCCTCTCAGTGTTGCAACTTGCCCGTTTAGAGACTCGATTTGCGATTCCAAACGGGTAATTTGCTCACATCTTGAACAAAGATATACACCCTCGAACGGCAGCTCCAGGACTGCATACATCATGCAAGATGTGCACTGGACTGCGTTGTCAATTGTGCAACACATACTAAATGGGGATTACAACAGTAAAAAAGTAAAACAGTAAAGTACTTGCGACTATTGACCCATGACCCTGCCATTGACTCCAGCGCCAAGGCAAGATCTATGGGGCCTTGTGTGGTAGGCATCAAATGGTAGGTATTAAGGTAAGTTTGAGGGAGCATTGTTCATTTTTCTCAATTTTCATGTGCTGAAATCTTTGGAGTGATTGTGTGAGTGAGTAGCAGTAGGTGGTGGCGTTGTTGAGGTGCCAAGATAATAGGGAAAGAGGATAGCAGTTTTCCTGCAACACTTGCTGCATGGACCATGTATAGACCACAGCTGATCATTAGGGGTTGCTGTGAATCAGCATATCATTCAGGTGTCCTTCCTACGATTATCTGGATTGGAAAACACCCTTTACAGTAATACATAAATCAGTGGTCCAGACTAAGCATCACCCTTACTGCACCCACTGGTCAAGGTTATAGTGGTTGGCACCTAATAAATCGAATCTAACCTATGTTTCCATTAAATAAGAGCTTATATTTTTATTCGGTGGTCGTGTTCTTCAAGGTGTGAGGCAGTGACAGGCCTCATATATAAAGAAAAGTATGTATCTCCCAGAATGGTGCAGAAAACCTATTAAGGAGATACATATTGTGCTTTGTTATGGTGCACCTGAGACGTGCCACCAAAGTACCTGGCCTTGGTGGAGTAGAAGTCAGAAGCTAGTGTCCACGAAGATAGATAGTGGACACTGTAGTTACCTAGTACAGCTGGTAACAGCTAATCTGGGCCTGGCTTTTATTGGGAGTAAGCAAAGAGCTGGGTGGGTGCTTATTCCCCACGATCCACTCCGAGGTTTATACATGGCTCATGTCCACGATTGTGTTTTAAAAGTAAGCAGCAGGGTGTGTCTGTGGAGTGAGAGGCTGCAGATCACAACCTGCAAGGCACGTGTGAAGGACACACGGGCCTGTGGACTGATTACCTGACCCGGGTGTAACTGAACTGTAAGTTGGCTGGAACAAGCAATAAACAGTGTTGAAGTGACTTTGTTGTGTCCCTGCCTTTCTTAAAAACTAGTCATAGGAGCCCACAGCATTACAAAGGTAAATATAGGAACTCTGCAATCAATGAGATAACGAGTGTCCGCACTAGGGATGAGCGAATCGACTTCGGATAAAACATCCGAAGTCGATTCGCATAAAACTTAGTTCTAATACTGTACGGAGCAGAAGCTCCGTATAGTATTAGAATGTATGGGCTCCGATGAGCCAAAGTTATTGCTTCGGGAAGTCATAAATTAATTTGTATTGTAAAAAAACACTTTGGATCCGAACCCGATTTCGGGAAATGTTTTTTTACAGTACAAATTAATTTATGAAGTTATTGTGCAATATCTTTGGCTCATTGGAGCGAATACATTCTAATACTGTATCTAGCTTCTGCTCCGTATAGCATTAGAATGAAGTTTTATGCAAATCGCCTTTGGATGTTTCATTTGCTCATCCCTAGTCCGCACTTATACTGCTACAACTTGTTCTCATCACATATTTATTTTTTGCCTGTCAGCTTCAGAATCCAGTTTGTGTTTTTATCTCGTTGCAACATATTCTACGGCCTGCGGTGATATTATCACTTCTATCCGGCTCTTTCATCAGTTATAGCTACAGCACAATGGGCTTCTCTGCATTGTAAACTTTGGGGACAGAGAAGTGAATCGTGTATGAACCCCTCCGGAGATCTGTCCCATATTCTCCTGCTGTCTGTATATGCTTTTGTATTTCCGGGGATATAAAGTTTTATACGAGGAGCCCTGAAAGCTACTTTATTGTGCACATCTCATAAGCTTACACAGTCCAGTCATTACCATAAGTTAGTTCTCTTTTATGTGTTTTTATTTTTTTTAAATCTGGGGAAAATAAATATGTTAATCCCTTCTTACCCCATGGTGTATTAAAACTGAATAAAAAGTGATGAAAAAAAAGTTTTATGTACCTGGGAGAAAAAAAAGAAACTTGTGGCACAAAAAACAAGCCCTCAATCAGCTCTACCAAACTAAAAATATAAAAAGTTATGCCTTTTGGATGGCTGAGATAAGGAAGAAAACACAGTGGGGGAAATGTACTGTTTAAAAAGTCCTAGAATTTTGGCGGAATTTCTGCCCCAAAAAATGTTATGCATGCATTGCACTACGTTTATTAAAGGGGTTATCCATACTATAAAACATGCACCCCAATGCCCGGGCCCCTCATATAGATAATACTTACCCCCTCTCCCCAACGCCTGCATCGTTACTGATCCTCGTGGAAACAGGGAGAGCCACTACTTGAAGAATTTCTAAAAACATTAAATATTAATGATATGAATTTAATTTTCACCTCAAATATCAAAAATCTGACTGAGTTCTTAGATTTACTAATAAACAAACGTGGGAATAAATATTACTGCAGTACTCATCAGAAACCTACGGCGACAAATAATTTTATTTTCCAGCTGTCACCTCCCAAGGTGGCTGAATTATATTCCCACTGGACAGTTCCGTAGAATCAGACGGAACTGCACAGATGATGATCAATTTGAAGGTGAAGCCATAAAAATTAGATCACAATTTGCAAATAAAAAATATCCTGTAGAATCCATAGATAAAGCACTGGATACTGTAAGAAAATTGGAAAGGAAATCCTTTTTTAATGATAAACAACAAGAAAGAATCCAACATAAATTTTTGGATATTAGGTTTATTCTCCCTTTTAATAACAATTATAAGAAATTACAGAGAATAAATAAATCACATTGGCCGCATCTTCTGAGTGACAAAATAGTAGGACACCTTCTACCTCACTCACCAACTATAACTTTCACAAAAGCTCCCAATTTAGGCTTAAAGATAGCCCCATCAGTCCCAAATAGGATCAAGAAAGACACTACTCTAGGCAGTTTTTTGAATATGAAAGGGTTCTATAAATGTGGAAGATGTACAGGATGCAAAATGAATAACCAACCACGGAAAATCTTAGAGGTTCATTCCACTCAAAACTCGTTTATTTGGGAAATCAAAAATTGTATCTCTTGTAATTCTTCGGGAGATATACATGTATATATAATTCAATGTCCATGCAACCGCCAATACATTGGCCGCAAAAAGCGAACCCTTAAAATAAGAATTAACGAACATATAGGGAATATTAAAAAAGGCTACGAGAAACACTCTCTATCGAAAAACTACAAAGAGGTCCATAACAGTAATCCATCGAATACAACATTTATAGCATTAGAAAAAATTTATAAGCATTGGAGAGGAGGAAACTACATTAAAAAAATGTCTAGAGCAGAATCCAGACAGATATACGAATTCGGGTCCCTTCTACCATTAGGACTGAATTCGGAACTAGAATTATTTGGCTTTTTTTAAGGTTGACGCCCCATGTCCGATGGTAGATCACATGTCTGGCCGTTTATCGGTACTGTGATCTCCCCTCTGATTTGGGACCTCCCGAGGTGAACAATGTATCATCTACATGATGTCTGTTTCTTTCATATTTAAAATATTATTATCCTTCTAATATTAAAAACATTCCAGTGATAATCCAAACAAGAAATAGACAGTTTTTTTCTGAAATAGATAGTAACTAGATATAGGATTGGGAATTCCATACATCATATCGTAGTTATATGATCGCGATACTTATAGTAATATACTTCATTCATTAGATACAAAACACATACATGGACATTGTATCAATATTGCCCCATAGATGCAGGGTTTATTTTATGAATGAATATCCAATAATTGGACGAGATGTGATTTATCCTTAACACACATCCTACCTATTAATATTAGCATTTTACAGTTCTAAAAGTATAATATAGAGATATCTTATATATAAAAAAAGTTTCTATATATTTTTAGGAAACAGTTACAAATTAATATAGTTCTGTGTATCACATTGAATTTTTATTACATACAGGTATCTACCGCAATTTGATACACATATCTATAAAAAAAGCTGGAATCCAATCCAGTCCGACACAGTTTGATTTTAGTGTAATTTTAGAGATTTTTTATATATAATAAAGGTTTTTATATTTCCAGAGAAAAGTTACAAATTAATACAGTTCTATACTGTATATTATATAAAAATTTTATTACATACAGTTATCTATTACAATATGACACACTTATTGCTCAATAAAACGCATATATAGATGAAAAACCGCAACAATGCCGCATGGGAATGTCCTTTAGATGAAGATTAAAGCCGGAATCCAATCCTGCCACCACATCTTATGGAGGATCCAGAAGGATATAAAAGAAGGAGGTTCAAAGATCCTAATATGACAACTGAGGAAGGGGTGTGGAATCATCCCGAAACGCGTCTGGTAGAGACATATCGGATATCTTTGCAATACCTTCATTAAAAATAAAGAAAAAGCATGGCCATGCAATCCTAAGTCTATAGGATCCGAACATTGAATTCAACTGCTCAGACCTTCGCTATCTACTAACATTGTGACTACGCCAGAAAAGAAAAATCGGAAGTCTCACCTGATTCATCGCTACACTTGGGTGCTGCCAGTTGGAGACACGTGAAGTGAGACGCCACAGCGCTTTCCATACCGCTCGTACTATTCGCCTCCTAGGACTACTTGAAAATAGCCTATTCTGAAAAATATACAGAAGGAGGTAAGATTAACTATACTTGCTGGCTTATAATCTGGGTCGACTATTGAGTGAGTTGGGTGCTGATACGTGGCCGCTGCCTTTGCGATTGTACACATTCTTACAATTAAGTGACACGTGCAGTGAGACGCCACAGCGCCTTCTGTACCTCCCATACCATCTGCTTTCTAGGAGAGTTTGACAGTAACCTATTCTGTAATATACAGAAGGAAGTGAGACAAATCACAACTATTAATTTACAATCTAAAACCATTAATTCAGATCTAAACAGCAAGTTGGAATATTAAGAGACAACCGCCACCTTTGTGATTGTATACACCAATATACACATTGGATGCACTAGATACCAATCATTAAATATCAATTATACCTTTGGATACTTTTTCACCAATCACGTGTGATCAGGATTATTGTTGACGTTTATTATTTAGAGAATCACACATCCAATTGTGCTTGAATTCTTTAAAAAAAAATCAAATTTTATCATTTTTTTACTTTTTACTTTTCATATATTTTTCATATTTTTATTTTTGGATCCATATTCACTTTTTTCTCACTTTTTTCTCACTTTTATCTCACTTTTATCTCACTTTTATCTCACTTTTATCTCACTTTTATCTCACTTTTATCTCACTATTTGTTGATTTTTGTATCACCTTTTGTACTACAAATACTACGTGTTATACCTATCTGATTTATATTCATTTATAAGAAAATCTAGGTGTTGTACAGGGTGGGCCATTTATATGGATACACCTTAATAAAATGGGAATGGTTGGTGATATTAACTTCCTGTTCGTGGCACATTAGTAAATGTGAGGGGAGAAACTTTTAAAGATGGGTGGTGACCATGGCGGCCATTTTGAAGTTGGCCATTTTGAATCCAACTTTTGTTTTTTCAATAGGAAGAGGGTCATGTGACACATCAAACTTATCCCACTCTTCACACACTGATAGCAACACCGCAGGAGAAATGCTAGCACAGGCTTCCAGTATCCGTAGTTTCAGGTGCTGCACATCTTGTATCTTCACAGCATATACAAGATGTGCAGCACCTGAAACTACGGATACTGGAAGCCTGTGCTAGCATTTCTCCTGCGGTGTTGCTATCAGTGTGTGAAGAGTGGGATAAGAGGGTTGCATTGACAATCCAACACAATGGGCAGCACATTGAACACATTTTATAAGTGGTCAGAAACTTGTAAATAACTCATGAAAGAATAAAGTTATGTTAAAACCAAGCACACCATTGTTTTTCTTGTGAAATTCCCAATAGGTTTGATGTGTCACATGAACCTCTTCTTATTGAAAAAACAAAAGTTGGATTCAAAATGGCCGCCTTCAAAATGGCCGCCATGGTCACCACCCATCTTGAAAAGTTTCCCCCCTCACATATTAACTTCCTGTTTGTGGCACATTAGTATATCACCAACCATTCCCATTTTATTAAGGTGTATCCATATAAATGGCCCACCCTGTATATTAAATTGTAATACAACTAAAAGGCCTCAGCACAATTATATCAAAACCACTTTGTTGGGCTATTGCTTGCTTAAAATATAACTTTTACTAAGTTTGCTCTTAAAATAATGGGGAAACACTATTTATATTCAAAATGAACAGTGATAACAAAAAAATATTATTATACCTGTAACTGGACAGTCCCTATAATGATATGGAATGTTCTTACCAGATCAGGAGATTCAAATCTGTCCAAGTTACACCCGTCTGTATGGGTCCAAACGGATTTGGTACGCAGTTAGGCTCGTATTTACTGAATGGAGTCTTCCATGGGACAGGGTCTAACCTAGCCCTAAGTCTAATCCCTAACTCGTATATTGGGATGGGGCGCCACCCTCCTGATAAAAAATACAGGCGGTGAGACGTGGATGTCGGGTGACACTTCCCCGCATCACACCGGGACACGGACCACTGTCTACTAGTGTCCCTGAAAAATCGGACCTGTCGATATATCCGACATCTCCAGCGTTCAACAGAACAACTACTGAAGCGTTAACCCTCTAAGATCACACATTTCCCCTGATGAGTCCCCAGACAGTGGGACGAAACATGTTGGGACATTAGAGAGGGAATCCATTAGGGATTTAGGCCCCTCACAGGGGAAGATTCCTGACGGGGTCACCCCTATCGGGGCGGGTGTTCTGTATTTCTGATAGACAGGGCCTAATAGCCCCCATCCCAATATACGAGTTAGGGATTAGACTTAGGGCTAGGTAGGACTGTAACGGACCGTTCAGCACACAACTCCGTTCAGACAATATCCTCCTTTCAGATTGACAGGCAGTTACTGCAAGCACCAATTTCCTGAACTGCAAACTACACGAATCCTTCAGCTCTGGAACAAGAAATACACGAACACTGGAAACCGCTGAACAGGAAAAGCATACAATCAGCTTACACTCCTGGCAATCAGCATACAATCCAATTCCCCCAATAACGAGACGACACTTCGTTTTGAGGTCAAGCAGAACCGACTGTACTGGCACATACAGCCTCTTTTATTCACAATCCACAAACATAGTACTGCCCACAGGGTTTTGAAATACAACCAATCAATCCGTACAATACACACAGACACTCCCACACAAAATCCTCCCCTCTGCCTGTGATATGATTACTGAAAACAATGGGTAATATAATTATCACAGGCAGAGAAATACAGTTTTATAAAACATTTCACAGGAACCCCAAAACATGCAATAACCCCATAACAAGCATATCCTCGGAACCGGGGGATCTGGGTGAACCACATATCCAAAATTCACCCAGATCCATTCAGTAGTATGGAAGATACAGTTTAATGCAGATTCCGCAGCACATATACAGGCTATATCAAAAATAATTACTGTATAATGTGTCCCCTGTTGTATAGTTTACAACTACTGCCCGATGTCTTTGTGCACCAAATACCGGCGAGATGGCATAGTGTAGAAAAGTCCAAACAGTGTATGCGAGTTAAAAATGGCCGCCATCCATTGTTCTCACCATGTGCTTCGTCCAATGTTCTCACCATGTGACTTATCCATTGTTCTCATCATGTGCCTCTGATACATGAAATGGTGGCCAACCAGTAACTCCACAGTATGCCCCCAGATGGTTCTTAAAGGGCCATAATCCAGGGGCAGGAGGCGGGCAAACAGCTTCCTCCAAAACACCGTGGCGAAGTGGCTTTCGCCACAATGACCCTGTCCCATGGAAGACTCCATTCAGTAAATACGAGCCTAACTGTGTACCAAATCCGTTTGGACCCATACAGACGGGTGTAACTTGGACAGATTTGAATCTCCTGATCTGGTAAGAACATTCCATATCATTATAGGGACTGTCCAGTTACAGGTATAATAATAATTTTTTGTTATCACTGTTAATTTTGAATATAGATAGTGTTTCCCCATTATTTTAATAGCAAACTTAGTAAAAGTTATTTTTTAAGCAAGCAATAGCCCAACAAAGTTTTTTTATTTTTATATTCATTTATACCAACATATCAGGAAGATCTAGGTTATCTCCTACTGCTGTTATTCATACCTCATTGCTGCTATCCATTAATGCTGTTAATGTTACCATTTATGCTGCTACTACTCTAATATATTTTAAAACGATATCCTTATTATTGTTTTATCATTAAATCAATTGGACAGGACGCCATAGTGTGAGTGCTCGCTTACCCCTTTTCTAGTAAACATAATTCTTCAATTGAGGTTGTGTGTCCTCAAGTCTAGCTAGTAGCACCTTACCATAACAAATTGGAAGTGAGCCACTCCTACAACCACTGTTTATCATATAGATAATACTTACCCCCTCTCCCCAACGCCTGCGTCACTCCTGATCCCCGTGCGGCCACCGCTGCATTTCACTGTTCCACGGACTAAAACATCCGGTGAAAGAGGGAGAAGCCAATATTATGCCGCGATGAGGAGGAGCCTCTCTAGCATCAACGGCGATGCTAAAGAGGCTCCTCGCCATCGTGGCATAATATTGGAAAATAATAGCATTCTTAAAACAGAATGCTAAAGGGGGGCGGAGCCTGCGGCCGAGCTGAATGGCTGTGTGAAGCAGGAGCTCCGTTTGAAAAGTGCCCTTACAGCTTGGATTTCTGCCTGAATAGGTCCGGAATGGTGAAAATCGGAGGCTCTAAAGCAGGGGAACCTGCCATTCAGCCGAAATCGTCCACTTCGAGCGGGGACATGGATAAATTTATAAAAAAGGCTGCTGCCACCTACGCTAGCAGGGAGGTCAAGATGGCGCCGGCGTCTCCACTTGCGGCCGGCCGAAAACAGGGAGAGCCTTCTCTTGGAGCGCAGGGAGGTGAGAACGAATCTGACTCCCTCCCGATATCCCGCTCTTACCTCAGAGACACTCTGACCACCTCCCTAGCGATGGCGTTAGAGCCCATAAGCGCCGACATAGGTACGATTAAGCAGGACGTCCGCCACATTGGTCGCAGGGTTGAGGCCCTAGAAGACACGCAAATTGTCCTATTAGACCACCAAGCGGCTGTTACACAAAAATTACAAGCAGTCCAGCTAAACTTGAATTCGCTATATAACGCGATAGAAGACCAGGAAAACAGAGGTCGCCGCAATAACCTCCGCTTTAGAGGGATACCAGAAACGGTCGCCCAGGGGGACATCCCCAATACTATAGTGCAGATATGCCTTAACATACTGGGTCCCGATTCGGTACATGAGGTTCTTTTAGAGAGAGCTCACAGAGCCCTGAAGCCCAAGCCAGCACCTACAGCGCCACCCAGAGATGTCATTGTTAAATTTCTGAGCTATCCAGTAAAAGAAGCGGTGATGTCAAAAGCCAGAGGTATGCAGTCAATCAGTGTGGGACGACCATGAAGTCCTAGTTTTTCAAGATCTGGCTCAATCTACACTCAGGAAACGGAGAGCTCTCAAACCACTGACGGATTGGCTCAGGAGGAACAACACCATGTACAGATGGACCTTTCCCTTTGGACTTTCGTTTGTCTATGAAGGACGCAGGATGACCATCGCCTCTCATCTAGACTTAGACCCAGTTTATGAACACCTGAATATTGCCCCTCTGGATATACAGGACTGGGATCCAGTGCAAGAGCTAAGCGGCCTACCTGTCCTCCCACCTGTTGAATCGTGGGATAAACAACACACGCCTAAGCAGCAAAAATCCAGAAGAGGCAACCTGAAAACGACCCCAAGAAGACTTCCTATGGGAGAGTGAAATCACTGATGTTTATGGTATCATGTATGTTCTCTGGCTCTCCTCTCTCTGAAATATTTCCCTAACACCTTCGCCAGTTCCACCTTATCCTATTCCTTCCCCCTCTTCCTGCCTCTATCACATATCATATACACTCCTGCTGGTCTATATGGACCTTTCTCATGTATTAAGGGCACTGAAACAGTTCCTTGATTTTCCCCCTAAACATACTTTCTTGCTTTCCAACTACCCATTTCCCACTCACGGTCCTTCCGGGAGTACTCCATAACGTGTATGTTAGTTTCCTTTTTGCATACATTTTGGTTTTTATTTTCCACCACCTGACCAATATGCTGGATGTAAAGCATATGAGATGGTGGTACTGTTGTTGTTTCATGTTCATTTTTGTTCTCAGTATGAGTAGATGTCCTGCTGTCTTTACCTTGGTGATGTATCTTTTGGGGTTTACAGATGACGGGGTGGTCAATGTATTCTGGGGGGCACGTCTATCCCCCTGGTCCCTAGCTTTCCCAATTTTGATAGTGGAACTAGCAGCTTCATTAATACGGAAGGGAGATGGCGGACTTGACTGTAGTCTCATATAATGTGAAGGGCTTTAATGCGCCCTCCAAAAGATGCCAGATCCTCTCATTCCTCAAAAAAAAAGATTGCTCCATTCTGATGCTGCAGGAGACGCACTTTAAATTTAATCATTACCCGAACCTATCCCACTCCAGGTTTCCGGTGTGGTTCCACTGTGGCTCAAATTCCTCAGCCTCCAGGGGAGTCAGCGTGGGCCTCAGGGGGGACGTGCCTTTTCAGTTGAGCTCCCATATACTAGACCCAGATGGCCGCTACATCCTAATCAAGGGCTTTATTGCTAATCAAATGTACACGATTATCAATGTTTATGCCCCAAACATTAACCAACAGAACTGGTTTAAAAGCCTCATCCCAATTATCGATTCCTTTAAAGAAGGCGTTACTATAATGGGCGGAGACTTTAACCTAAGCCTAGACCCTTTGATGGATTCAACCTCCCAGAGATCAGACCTTTCCCACAAGGCTTTAGTGTCCATTAGAAAACAGCTCCACAATCTAGATCTTATGGATGTTTGGAGATCCCTGAATCCAGAGACTAAAGATTATTCCTTTTTCTCACATGTCCATGGGACTTATCATAGAATAGACCACATCATGATATCTAGGGAACACATTCACCTCTGCCCTAAAGCTTGGATTGACTCTATCCACTTATCTGACCATTCCCCTGTGATGGCTATCATATCCACTCCTCAAATGGCCCCCAAAACCTTCAACTGGAGGCTTAATGAGCCATTGTTATCCTCAAAAGAGCAGATTTTGGATATACAGAAATCTATGGAGGAATTCTTTACTTTAAACGCCCTCCCAGAAACCTCCCCACACGTAGTTTGGGACACACATAAAGCCTATGTGAGAGGCCAATTCATCAGGGCTGGCTCCATACTTAAAAAGAAAAGGAAAGCACATATGGATCTTCTCTTGTTAGAGATCCGCAAACTGGAAACCCTTAACAAGAAATCTCTCCAAGACTCCCAGTTGTCTAGGCTTAGTGAACTGAGAGCAGAATTGAAGAACTACCTCAACAAACAATCAGCCAAGTTTTATTTGCACTCCCAATTTAAATATTTCGCACACGGCGACAAAACATCTAAATTCATGATGAACAGGATTAGAAAGAAAAGAGCCCTTAATTACATAAATAAAATCACCAAAACAGACGGAGGCCAAGCCATATCGACTAAGGAGATTGCACAACAATTTCAAGAATATTATGAAGCCTTATATAATATCCCACAAACAGATTGTGACGTAGACCCCCCAATCACCCTCTCATCCAATTAAAAAATTCTTGGACCAAATCCCTCTTCCTCAACTAGATGACCTTCAAAGGGAACAGTTGAACGCCCCTTTCGCCATGGAAGAATTACATTCCACTATTAAAAGCCTCCCTAAGAATAAAGCACCTGGTCCAGATGGCCTCCCTGCCATCTACTACCGTATCTTTGGTAAAACTCTATCCCCCCACTTATTAAAAATATGTAACATGTCCTTACAAAATGTCCCACTGTCCCCAGAAATGACTAAGGCTCACATAACTATCATCCCCAAAGAAGGGAAAGACCCTGCCCTCTGCTCAAACTACCGCCCCATTTCCCTCCTAAATCTAGATTTGAAACTCCTAGCAAAAATGATGGCCAACCGCCTGTCTCCGCTTCTCCCTCTGCTGGTTCACAGAGATCAAACTGGCTTCGTTAAGGGGAGAGAAGGCAAAGATAATTCTGTTAGACTAATAAATGCCCTGTTCTACGCCAAAAAACATTCTACTCCCCTTGTCCTTCTCAGCACCGACGCTGAGAAGACATTTGACAGGGTCAAATGGGACTTCATGACCCTTACGTTGGGAAAATTTGGCCTACCCCCGGAGTATATAGCTGCAATCCTTTCAATGTACACTATGGCCTCTGCAGCAGTATTAGTTAATAATTCCCTTTCTCTTCCCTTTCCGATTAAGAATGGAACGAGACAGGGATGTCTCCTCTCTCCTTTCTTGTTTGTTCTAATCATGGAACCACTTCTCCAAGCTATTCGCCAGGAAAGCAGAATAAAAGGCATCAAGTTAGGGGGTCAAGATCATAAAGTTGCCACATTTGCTGACGATCTTATGATTACCACAACAAATCCTGAAACGTCATTACCCATTGTTTATAAAATACTAGAGACCTTTAGCCCACTCTCTAATTTCAAGGTTAATTTAAAGAAATCTAATGTTTTGGCCATTGGTATAAAGCCATCAATCAAAGTGAAACTGGCTAAAACTTCCCCCTTTAGGCTACTTTCACACTAGCGTTCGATCGGATCCGTTCTGAACGGATCCGATCATATTAATGCAGACGGAGGCTCCGTTCAGTACGGATCCGTCTGCATTCATAACTTAGAAAAAATTCTAAGTGTGAAAGCAGCCTGAGCGGATCCGTTCAGACTTTCAATGTAAAGTCAATGGGGGACGGATCCGCTTGAAGATTGAGCCATATGGTCTGAACGGATCCGCTCGCCTCCGCACGGCCAGGCGGACACCCGAACGCTGATGCAGTCTGAGCGGATCCGCGTCCATTCAGACTGCATCAGGGCTGGACGGAGGCGTTTGGGTCCGCTCGTGAGCTTCTTCAAACGGAGCTCACGAACGGACCCATGAACGCTAGTGTGAAAGTAGCCTTAACTGGGACACCCCTTTCCTATCTTACATAGGTATCAAAATATCAGATGATGTAGATAAACTATATTCCCTTAATTATATCCCACTCCTTAAATCCATACAAGACCAACTTACCAATTTGCATTCACCCTTTCTATCCTGGTTTGGCCGTAAGAACATGGTGATGTCCCTTGTAGTCCCCAGACTCAATTACTTGCAACAGGTCCTTCCTGTTCCTATTCCAAAAAATTATTACATATCCTTAGCTAGAGAAATTAGATCTTTCATCTGGAATAAAAAGAAGTCAAGGATTTCCATGTCAGTTCTCCAGAGACATAGATCCTGCGGAGGAATCGGTCTCCCAAATCCGCTTCTTTATAACAGAGCCATTCTTCTGGCGAGAGCCCTTGATTGGTTTAGGCAGCCTCCCCACAAATCCTGGGTGGGAATGGAAAAGTCCCAATCGGGATACTCGTTTAGAGGTCTCTTAGTGGATACTCCCAGCTATCCTACCCCGAAACAAAATGCTAGTCCCTCTGTTAAAGCTACGTTGGAGGCATGGAAATGGTTCCAGGAATCCAACTTGGGCATCCCCACTCCCTCTCCGATTGTACAGATCAGAGATGTGTTGGATCTTGCATCTAAAGAGCTGAAACAGCATATCCCTACAGCCCTCCGCCTTTCAGTCACCCCCATCATATCTTTGTTCTCGGACTCAGGGAATTTGTTAGAAGGCGAAGATCTTTTGTTGGCCTTGAACTCCCCCCGCACTAATCCTCTCATTATCTCTTTCCTGAGGACCCATATTATTAAATTTATCCCTTATCACTCGCTAGCTTAGACCTCTCACGTGGTTTGAACATATGATTCAATCTCAATCCTCCCCTGTTAAGATCATTTCTCAACTTTACAAAAAGCTTAACACACCGATTCTGCCACCAAAGCCAGCTTTCATTAGTTTGTGGGAGAAAGACCTCAACTGTAGCTTTTCTTCCAATGAGCAGGCTCGCATTCTTATTGCCCCCCACTCCTCCTCCCGCTGCGTAAGGATTCAGGAAAATGGGTATAAGGTGTTGACTAGGTGGTATAAGACTCCAGACATAACATGTCGGTATGGAGAGGGAAATTTGGACACCTGCTGGCGTTGCAGTCAGGAGAAGGGTACCTTCTACCATATTTGGTGGAAATGCCCAACTATACAGTCCTGGTGGGAGGGGATCTTCGCGAAAAGTAATAAGATATGCAATTCTAACGTTCCAATGTCTCCCCAAATTGCCCTCCTGGGTAGTCACACAGGTGGCGAACCTGCTAAGACCCCCTTCCTATTCAACAAACTTATCATGGCTGCACGCCTGTTGGTTCCTAGGTTCTGGCTCTCCCTAGACGCGCCCCCTGAAGATTTCTGGATAAACAAAGTAGATACTATCTATAGGTTTGAGGAGATTGCTGCCTGGGAAAATAGATCCCATTCCAGATTCAAAAGCCAATGGTCGGTTTGGGAAAGGTATAGAAACTTCAATTAGGATTGTTTCCTTTATTCTTGGCATAAATTTTCGCTCTTATGTTGGCTGAATTGCTCGTCTGTATTCAAATCACTGTGACATCTACCTGTATACTGTATTTGTTCTTGTTCGACTTTGTTCGTTCATTGTACTTCATTGTGCATAACCTTATGTATCAACTTTTATTCAGAAATAAAGTTGTTAAAATGAAAAAAAAAAAAAAAAAAAAAAACAGAATTCTAAATAAAATGTCTATTGAGGGGATAAAAAAAAAAATCACCTTTATCCACTTGATCGCGCAGCTGGTAACCATGTGGTGAGTGCGGTGACCGCACCGCAGGTCCTTTTGCAGGTCCTCAAAAATAGAAGAGACCGGCTGCAAGATCAAGAGAATGAGGTGATTTAGATTTATTTTTTTAACCCCTCAGTAGACATTTTATTTTGCATTCTGTTTCAAGAATTCTACTATTTTCCGTTATAACTATCACTCCCATCCTCTGCTCTGGCTCCTCAGGGTTTTTTTTGCACAGGAAGAGACAAAATTCTGAATCTCCTCAGACATAAGATATCACCACTGCACTTGTCTTCCTTTATTTCATAATATAAATCAGTTCAATTATCAGTATTGGTCCATAAAGTATACAAATTTTTATAATAGATAAGGCTCACATTGTCAAGACATTTCAGTCCAAGAAGGGACCTTCTTCAGTATCATGAGCCTGTCCTGTAACAATGTAGAGCTGACTATGGATCCCTATGTCCTCAGACATAGATGGCCACCAAAAGTAATGAGAGCTCAAGTTAGTTGTCTTGCTTTGTCCCGCTTGGCCTTGGAGCGATGACCCCAGGACAAAACCAGCTTTTTCTTAGAATCAAGAACAAAAGTTATACCTGGAGGGATGTCACCAATAAATTGACGTCCTAGACACTGGACCCCCAATGACAAGTGGTAAATATGGCCTTGCTGTACAGTGGTGGCAAATAGCAAGGCCACTAAAGTCACCTACATGACATTGCGAAGTACAACATTTATTTGACTGTATAATACAATCCCAGACAGACACCAATTTAAAAGCTATGTACACTAGTGTTGCTCGAGCACCAAAGTGCTCGGATGCTCGAGTAGAACACCTCGGGATGCTCGGGTACTCTACCGAGCACAATGGAAGTCAATAGGAGAACCAGAGCATTAAACCAGGCACTACCTGCTCTGAAGAGGGGAGGGTGTCTGGTTCACATGAAAAGGTCAGAAATTGATGGAAACACCACTGAAATGGTTCGGAAACAGCATGGCGAGGATGTCTGGATGCATCTTGGACTCCCAGGTCGCTGCTGGGAACGATGTTGTCCGAGTAGTACGCCACTTTTACATACGGACAATAATAAGCACAAAACCAAAGATAAAATCGATTTTAGAGGAAAAATTGTTAGGAAACATTCTTTCCTGTATATTTACTTGTATATAAAGTGCAAGTGCTGCCAAAAATTACAAGGAAGAGGCACTCCGATACAACCTGTATATCACATAAAGGAGGGCCTCATTCACATTGTGGTACAATTGTTCAGGTAGTGGGACTCCTACACTCATAAAGCCTATGCACTGAGTGAAAGGCCTGCAGAAAAATGACAAGGAACCGGCACTCCAATACACCCTTTATTACACATAAAGGAGGGCATCATACACAACCTTGAAAAATTATGATTGATGGCATGCGGGTGACCCTCAAAAACTATTGGGACAAGGGCCTGCTGATCTGACCATCTAAAACATTATGGGTGAGGGCCTGCTGCTGAGATGACCATATAAAACATTAGGGGCAAGTGCCTGCTGTTGATCTGACCATCTAAAACATTAAGGGCGAGGGCCTGCTGGTGATCCTCAAAAACATTATGGGTGAGGGTCTGCTAGTGACTCTCAAAAACATTATTGGCGAGGTCCTGCTGGTGACCCTCTAAAACTTTAAGAACAAGGGGATAGGCTAGCACCTAACACAGGGGAAGAGGAGGCAGTGGTGTGACCCGCAGACACTGATTGTGGACCCAGGCGTTCGGCACCTATTAGGGTGCTTTGATGCCATGTGGCAGATCATGCTGTGGTGAGGTTGCTAGTGTTCATGCCCCTGCTCATTTTGGTACTGCACAGGTTGCAAATGACAATTATCTCATTGTCCGCACTTTGCTCAAAAAATTGCCAGACTGCGGAACACCTACCCCTTGGCAAGGGAGATTTACTCAAGTGGGTGCTTCAGGGAACAGTTGTGGGCCTGTTTGGTGTGGCCCGCCTTTTCCCTTTTGCCACCCCACTGCCTCTTCCAGCCTGTTGCGGTGCTGCGGATCCCACACCCTCTCGACTGCTGTCCTCGCTCGGCTTGCCACATTCCCAGGTTGGGTCAGTGACTTCATCGTTCACCACCTCCTCTTCTACTTCTTCACTATGGTTATCCTCCTGACTTGTTCACCTATCAACAACCTCAGTTATTGGCAGCTGTGTCTCTTCATCATCATCCACCTTGTGAAACACTAATTGCCGTTCCCCACCGTCATCTTCTTGTGACCGTGGATGCTCAAGAGTTTGGGAATCAGGGCACAATATCCCCTCATGTCCCTCTTCAAGCGGGCTTGTCGAGTGGCCCAAATCAAGGAATGGTGATGAAATGAGTTCCTCTGAATATCCGAGTGTGGGATCACTTGTTTGCCAAGACTCTCAATGGTGGCAGGAGGGAGTATCAGGGTGAGGATTCTGTTGACCAGACTCTTGGCTACTGAGACTGGACTTTGTGGAAGACAGGGTGGTGCTTAACCGACTGGAAGCATTATCTGCTGCAATCCAACCGACCACCTGGTCGCATTGGTCTGACTTCGAGAATGGTGTCAAGCGCCGCCCTGCAAACTGGGACATGAAGCTAGGTATCGTGAATGAGTTTGTTTCTTGTGCTCTGGCAGCAGGCACAGTTTCACCGCGCCCAGGGCCACGACCTCTGCGTGCACCATCAGCATCACTGCCACTTTCCCGTCCCTTACTGCTTACCTTGCGCATATTAAATGGTATATATGCTTGCAAGTATGTCACACGTACAATAGCGCAGGTTTTGTAAGTGTATGCACAAATAAATTACACAGAATGTCACTGATATTTAGGATGCGCAAACGTTATACAGGAGATGTAGCGCAGGTAATGTCGCTGTCTATAGCTTGTATGAAAAAAGTACACTGAAGGTAATGACACCGTCTACAAAAAAATTACACTAGATGTCACAGATATTTTTAGGCTGCGCACACGTTACAGAGTATATGTAGCGCAGATAATGTCGCTGTCACCAGCGGCAAAAATAATGACGCTGAATGTCACTGATATTTCGGATGTGTAAACGTTGTACAGGAGATGTACCCCAGGTAATGTAACTGTCCGCAGCAGACACAATCTACGGAAAAAGTACACTGGATGTCACAGATATTTTTAGGCTGCGCACATGTTACACAGGAGATGTAGCGCAGATAATGTCGCTGTCTGCAGCGGCCAAACAATTGCAAGCTATTTAGCGCAGGTTGCGTTAAAAATATATATTGCTTCCAGATACAATAGTCCTTAAAAGGACTTTTCGGTCTCTCTAACAATTCCACGCAATTTAGCGCAGGTTGCGTTAATAATTATATTGCTGCCATATACAATTGTTAGAGACTTTTGGGTCTCTAACAAGTTTTTTCAATAAAATATTACTATTTCACTCCCTACACTATCTATCCCTTCTTCAGCACAGCTCTCCCTGACTAAGACTGAGCCGAACACATGTCATCGGGTGCTATATAGCTCCCGATAACGCATTCCGAACGGCCAATCACTGTAATGCCAGTAGCCAAAACCTGCACATTTATTGGCTGCGTAGTAGCCAACAAACGTGTGGGGAGGAGACTCGAGCATCGCGCTCGAGCACACGCAGTGTTCGGCCGAACAGCGCAATGTGCCGAGCATCTCGATCCTCGAGTAAAATTTATGTTTGGCAGAGCATGCTCACCCAACACTAATGTACACCTTTTGGGGGCAATTTTTTAAATTAATTTATTTTTAAATTGCGTTTTATAAAAAATATGGAGTCCTTTTTTCTGTACATAGCTGAGATGCTCTCGTAGCGGCCTTTGGATTTTCTGTCTTTTCCGTCAGATGAGGAGCTGACAGGCTCCTTGTCTCTGCTCTCTGACCTCCTAATCAGTTCTTATCTTACTGATAAGAATTATCGTTGATCATGAATATTCTAATCACAAATTTTTATCGCAAATATCGGCACTTCGAGAATTTGCAAAATTCTAGAATATAGTGCTATATCTTTGTAATCGCGAATATTCTAGATTTTTTTTCATAGGTACCCTCACTGCTTCTTGCTTGTGGGCCAATGGAAAGGCTGCAATATATTTATCTGAGCTTAGCAACATCCCTAGCAACCAATAGGAAAGCTGCCTACCCCTTAATATATAGAAAACTCCCCAACAGTCATTTTCTGCAGTTTTTTTGCAGTTCTGTGAGCGAGAGCAGTGCCATTGCTGTGTTCTGTGCTTTGCTGAGTCATCTGGATCCTTATTCAATCACATTAGATAGTTAGGGTACTTTCACACTAGCGTTAATGTTTTCCAGTATTGAGTTCCGTCCTAGGGGCTCAATACCGGAAAAAAACGCTTCAGTTTTGTCCTAATGCATTCTGAATGGAGAGCATTCAGTTCAATTTGCATCAGGATGTGTTCAGTTCAGTCACTTTTATGGTATTTGGCCGGAGAAAATACTGCTTTATGTAGCTGTATTTTCTCCGGCCAAAATTCCAGAACACATGCTGGATCCAGCATTAATTTCCATTGAAATGTACTAATGCCAGACTGGTAGCAAGTGTTCCAGCAAAACTGATCCGGTTTCCCGGTCTGCGCATGCGCAGATCTTTAAAAATGTTTTTCCAGATGACATTTTCCAATGCATTTGTCAGACGGATCCGGAAACAAATGGTATCCGTTTGCACACAGATTTCCGGATCCAGCAAGCAGTTCCGGCAACGGAACTGCCTGCCGGATTCCTCTAACGCTAATGTGAAAGTACCCTTAGTTAGCTCATATACATAATACAGAGTTAGTGGGAGATAGTCAGTGTAGGTTAGATAGTGATACAGTGTAGCTGATAGGTTCCAGCGCAG
Source organism: Bufo gargarizans (assembly GCF_014858855.1). Lineage (NCBI taxonomy): Eukaryota > Metazoa > Chordata > Amphibia > Anura > Bufonidae > Bufo > Bufo gargarizans. The sequence goes on along the minus strand of NC_058082.1, from coordinate 251,901,746 downwards.
GGTGTTAGGTAGTGTGATAGGGATTAGTGTCTAGCAGCTTGAAAAATTTATCAAAAGTGATGCACGCCTGTATTGTGCACACAATACGTGCATATTACATTGCTGATTTTCGCAATCAAGAAAATAATAACTGGAAATCAGAATTTGCGAATTTATAGCCAATATTAGGCCCAAAATTTGCTAAATATTGCGAAAACAAATATTGCCTATGCTGCTCATCACTAATAAGAATGTGGCTTATGACCTCTCAGTAATCTAGAGATGAAGTTTATTAGATGACGGGCACAAAGTGAAAGTAAAAGTACTAAAAACAGTTAACCCTTTGTGACTTTTTTTTTTTTTTTTTAAAAGGCCAATTGAAAAAAGATTTTTAGCCAAAAATGAATAAAAGGTAGTCATAAAAAAAAAAAAATTGCCTCAGAAGGTGTACCTAGCCTTTAACTACCATAACACTGCTTGCTCTGGACGATAGTTGGCTATTGTGGAAGCCAATACACATTCTGCATAGCAAACAGGGCTTCTGGAATGACAAATTGACCAAAATGATCAAATTGCCAGCCTTGTAAATAAAACATACACATAATACATAAATAATAGACTATTGCTATGGAAAGATTATACATAATGGTTTTCATCTTTGACTTTGGCATACACAATGCATCTATGTATAGAGTGTAATTCACAGGCAGGACTAATGAGCTGCTAATCTCTGGAGCCTACAGGGACAGCGTTTCCATGTAATCTCATTATCCCTATAGTAAATCGTGCCTATTACAATGCATTTACCATGTTTTGGTTTCCTATAGCTTTCTTATTTCTAACGCACTTATGTCTGGAGTAGCTATGTCATTATGAGAGGAGGGGGTGAGGCTCGTCATCGTGTCATGGACAGATCATTTCATCACTAGGATTTATTTGCTGATATATTAGGTCTGGCTTAACCCTTTTCCACATCAAAGGCAGTTAAGAACACATTATTATAGTATCAAAGCCCTAAAGATGTCTGTTTTAGTATATGTTCACTTAACAATGTATATTAGTATTTGAAGGGGGATTCTATTTTGTAGAACTTAAAGGTAAGCTGTCACCATGAAAATTAAGGGCTCAGCTCCTCCTGCTCTATAACATGCTGCCTGCAGGCTCCACTTTCACCACCATTTTCATGGTGACCGGCTCCCTTAAAGGACCAATTTTGGTGGTGCTTCCAAGATCCATATGAGGGTTTCCAAGAGCCATATGAGGGTATGCCTTTATGCTGGATAAGTTGTATTTTTAATGCCACTTTTTTAAGAGGTTGTCCTACCTTGTCCTTTCATGGTCGAGATCAGAATAACCCCCAGTAAGCGCTGGCTCGGTGTGGGAACAGTTTTGGAACTTGCTGTGCTATGCTGTTTGCTTAGCTCCTACTCATTGCTATGGGAGTTCGGCTATTTCCGTACCTCCACCTCCCCGGCCCAATGCTTACTGTGGGTTATTTCCATCTCGTACATGGGCCATGGAGATGAGACAATCCCTTTATGTAGCATATAATGTATTGAAAAGCATTACGGGTCATAGAAGGAATTTCCTTTTTTTTCCCCCCCAACTTCAAAGAACCATAACTTTTAACATTTTCCATTCAAATACTGTAGCCACATGAGAGCTTACTTTCTGCAGGACAGATTGTATTTTTAATGGCACCATTTAATTAACCATAGCTTCACCCCACATAATTCTATGTGGGGTGAAATAAAAAAATAAAAGAAAACACAATTCCACCATGTTTTTTGAGTTTTGGATAGGCCATCAATATGGAGATCTGTTCTACAGTATCTCTGGTGCTGGTAGTCAGCATCGAAACTACACTGTTCTGCCCACTGGGTAGTGGACGGAGATGGTGACTGAAGCACTGCTCCCATTGAAGTGAATAGGAGCAGAGCTGCAGTTACCAGCACCGTCCACTACACAGTGGGCAGAGCTGTGTTTCGGCACTGGGGTCAGGCGCGGTCCTTATTGATATGTCCTATGAGTAAAATGGGAACAGAGTTAAGTAGATGTAAACATTTTCTGTACAGATCGAGGATAAGGTGGGCTTAAGGAACCCTACTCTAACTTGGCTATGAACACCACATTACACCACATATTTAGTGAAGATAACTAGTTTTAAGAAGATGTCCCCCATCTTCTGATAAGGGTTTTGTTACATAAACCAGTTGACTGGTTGGGATCCATCTGTTGATTGATGTTCATGACTAGGGTTGAGCGAATCAAAGTATGCAAAGTGAACTTCAATCCGAATTTCAGGGAAAATTCAATTTGCAGTGAAGCCAAACTTCCTTGTGCTTCGTGGTAGCAAATCAATTTTCCCTAAAGTGGGGGGGAATCGTACTCTCCTCATCCATTTGTACGTGAAGAGGCCGCCACAGCCATCTTGATTGAAGATCCTGCGAGTCTTAACCAAATCGCAGCAGCTTAATCGAATTATTGATAACTTTGCTCATCACTATTCATGGTCACGCTGGGACTTCCTTAGGTAGAGAAAGCCCTTTTCTGTCTGGCCACAGATCTGTTCATGTGGCTGAGCCATCAACTACATAATATAAAACTCTAGTGACAATAATTTGAATTGTACCTGTTTCAGGGTTTTTCAGGATAATTTTTTGTTTTACATGAAGCATCTTTTGATTCTTTCAGAAAAGAAGTTTGCATTTCCTGTGAGTGGAGATAATTCGATTTCTAGCAGCCTGTTTACATAGTGATTCAAATAATATTTCTATTTTTGAGTGTAAATTTGCCAACCTTTTATTTCTTGGTGAAGCAGAAAGGTTTGGACTGAGTAGACAATACTGAATACCGTATGTTTGGATCCTCAATACATGGTTATGTTCCTTCTCCTCTAGGGAAAGTAATCCTATTAAAATACATAGAAACATTTAAACAGCAAAACTAACCTTTATACTTATATTATGCATGACTGAAATAGCTACAGTGTTGTGCAAAAGTTTTAGGCATACGTGAAAAAAATGCTGCAAAATAAGAATCCTTTCAAATATAAGGGTTAATAGCTTATTTGTATCAATAAACAAAATGCAATATATAGAGATATAAATATAAATCAATGTTTAGTGTGACCGTTCTTTGTCTTCAAAACAGAATCAGTTCTTCCAGATACACTTTCTTCCAGATACACTTTGCACAAAGTTTTTGAAGGAACTCGGCTGGGAGGTTGTTCCAAACATCTTGGAGAACTAACCACTTTGTTATAAATAATGGTTGTAGAACCAACGTGTCAACCAACAGATTTGGCTATAGGCTAAACCCAAGGTTTTTGTCCTGGTGGTCTCCCGTTTTTCACCCTTTAACCAGTATATAGGGATCTGGTCTTCACTGCAGGTAGCACCAAGCTGCTACCTCTTTTAGTGGTTTCCATGTGGTTGGCTGCTGACCTAGTAGAGTCAGGAGAACAGTGTGTGGCACAGAGGGAACAGGTACACTCATAGTTAATAACAGGCTAATGTCAGGGGAGCAGAGTTTGTCAAATATGTGAAAGAGTCCAAAGGTCAGGGCAAGCAGCACAGGATGAGTACAGTGATAAGGCACTGTTCAGAATCCAGGAATAGGGCAGAATGTAGTATACAGGCACACAAATGGTATATAATACCTTTGAAGGATCTAGCACGCTGGAAGAACCTGTTGCTCAGGCTCATTTGCCTTAGGAATGGTACCTTAGGTACCCACAACAGTCAAGCCATTGGCTGGTGCAGATTAAGTACAAGTACGCTGTCCGTTAAAGAGACAGGGAGTGCATGCGCCTTGCAGCCACACTGCAGCCTCTTTTATGGGACACAGCCCTGCTGCTGGACAGAAGCTAAGTAAGTGGTGTGGATAATGGGACTGCGGTGGGAACGGAGCACGAACATGATACACAGTCATCTAAGGAAGATCTGTGGTTCATTCTCCAAGATATTTGGAACAACCTCCCTGCCGAGTTCCTTCAAAATCTGTGTGCAAGTATCTGGAAGAACTAATACTGTTCAGATGCAAAGGGTGGTGACACCAAATACTGATTGAATTAAAATTTCTCTTTTTTTCATTCACATTACATTTTGTTTTGATTGATAAAAATAAGCTAACAAAACTTCTATTTTTGAAAGTATTCCTATTTTGCAGCATTTTTCCCACGCCTGCCTAGAACATTTGCACACTACTGTACAGTCGTGGCCAAAAGTTTTGAGAATTACATAAAAATTAGAAATTGGAAAAGTTGCTGCTTAAGTTTTTATAATAGCAATTTGCATATACTCCAGAATGTTATGAAGAGTGATCAGATGAATTGCATAGTCCTTCCTTGCCATGAAAATTAACTAAATCCCAAAAAAACTTTCCACTACATTTCATTTCTGTCATTAAAGGACCTGCTGAGATCATTTCAGTAATTGTCTTGTTAAGTCAGGTGAGAATTTTAACGAGCACAAGGCTGGAGATCATTATGTCAGGCTGATTGGGTTAAAATGGCAGACAGTTAAAAGGAGGGTGATGCTTGAAATAATTGTTCTTCCATTGTTAACCATGGTGACCTGCAAAGAAACGCGTGCAGCCATCATTGCGTTGCATAAAAATGGCTTCACAGGCAAGGATATTGTGGCTACTAAGATTGCACCTCGATCAACAATTTATAGGATCATCCAGAACTTCAAGGAAAGAGGTTCAATTCTTGTTAAGAAGGCCTCAGGGCGTCCAAGAAAGTCCAGCAAGTGCCAGGATCGTCTCCTAAAGAGGATTCAGCTGCGGGATCGGAGTGCCACCAGTGCAGAGCTTGCTCAGGAATGGCAGCAGACAGGTGTGAGCGCATCTGCACGCACAGTGAGGCGAAGACTTTTGGAAGATGGCCTGGTGTCAAGAAGGGCAGAAAAAAAGTCACTTCTCTCCCAAAAAAACACCAGGGACAGATTCATCTTCTGCAGATAATATGGTGAATGGACTGCTGAGGACTGGGGCAAAGTCATATTCTCCGATAAAGCCTCTTTCCGATTGTTTGGGGCATCAGGAAAAAGGCTTGTCCGGAGAAGAAAAGGTGAGCGCTACCATCAGTCCTGTGTCATGCCAACAGTAAAGCATCCTGAGACCATTCATGTGTGGGGTTGCTTCTTATCCAAGGGAGTGGGCTCACTCACAATTTTGCCCAAAAACACAGCCATGAATAAAGAATGGTACCAAAACACCCTCCAACAGCAACTTCTTCCAACAATCCAACAACAGTTTGGTGAAGAACAATGCATTTTCCACTACGATGGAGCACCGTGCCATAAGGCAAAAGTGATAACTAAGTGGCTCTGAGACCAAAACGTTGACATTTTGGGTCCATAGCCTGGAAACTCCCCAGATCTTAATCCCATTGAGAACTTGTGGTCAATCTTCAAGAGGCGAGTGGACAAACAAAAACCCACTAATTCTGACAAACTCCAAGAAGTGATTATGAAAGAATGGGTTGCTATCAGTCAGGAATTGGCCCAGAAGTTGATTGAGAGCATGCCCAGTCGAATTGCAGAGGTCCTGAAAAAGAAGGGCCAACACTACAAATACTGGCTCTTTGCATAAATGTCATGTAATTGTTGATAAAAGCCTTTGAAACGTATGAAGTGCGTGTAATTATATTTCACTACATCACAGAAACAACTGAAACAAAGATCTAAAAGCAGTTTAGCAGCAAACTTTGTGAAAACTAATATTTGTGTCATTCTCAAAACTTTTGCCCACGACTGTATATGTAAGGTTAGGGAGATTGTCAAAATCCACAGAATTTGGCAATGGACACCTTTTCAAGGATTGAGCACTCCCATCCTTCCATGTCCCATGCCAGTTGCCTTTATGGCTGCTTTGCCAATGGATTTTCTCCGTTTATCCGTTATCATTAACCCAGCGCCCTCTACTCTAATTGTGTGACAATTTGAATACCATAAAAAGTGCTTTTAATCCATATGCAAATGAGCAGTTAAGTGCACTGGGGGCAGGTTCAATCCACACCGTGCTCCTCCTGCTTCCTCTACCAGCCCCTTCCTCTCTTTCTCTGGGTCAGGTGAGATGACTATCCAGCAACCTGGTCCTGTGAATCAAAAAGGGGCTGACAGAGGAAGAAGATAAGCAAGGGCACACAGAGTGGCTTGGGCCCGCCCTCGATGCACTTAACTGCTCATTTGCATATGGATTAGAAGTACTTTTCCACCTGAACGAAGCAATAGATCATTACATTTAGCTAAGCTAGCCCTACAAGGCACCAGGACCCTTGTGTAGCTGCTCCCTCTACCTATATATACCGTAGGTTGTGTATAGACTTTGAATACGGATACATAATATAAATGTTGCACAATTACTCTTTCTATGTCTCTCTGGATGTCTTTTATATTTCTATATTGTACCGTATCTTGTAATTTATGTGGTTATTTCCTTTTTTCTCCGGACACACAAAGGCCACCCTTCAATGAATATCAATGTCCCCATGTAGAATGAGTCACCGCAGATTTCAAAACTTTTTTTTCTAGTCAAACTAACCATAAATGTTTGATTGCACTGGCTCACCGGAGGCGAGAATTATACCTTCTACATTATGAATATTGTGATTTTGTGAACGCCGGACACCTCGAAAAATAATTCAACGTTATTATGAACTAAGCTAATTAGAGGATGAGATTTCCAAATTATTTCAAGATGATTTCTTTGCAATAAATAATAATTTTGACTGCAAGGATTAACTCCTTAATAACCAAACCTGAAAAGGCCTTAACCACCTCAGCCCCGCTAGCTGAAACCCCCTTAATGACCAGGCCACTTTTTACACTTCTGCACTACACTACTTTCACCGTTTATTGCTCGGTCATGCAACTTACCACCCAAATGAATTTTACCTCCTTTTCTTCTCACTAATAGAGCTTTCATTTGGTGGTTTTTCATTGCTGCTGACATTTTTACTTTTTTTGTTATTAATCGAAATTTAACTATTTTTTTGCCAAAAAATGCCATTTTTCACTTTCAGTTGTAAAATTTTGCAAAAAAAAGGACATCCATATATAAATTTTTCGCTAAATTTATTGTTCAACATGTCTTTGATAAAAAAAAAGGTTTGGGTAAAAAAAAAAGGTTTGGGTAAAAGTTATAGCGTTTACAAACTATGGTACAAAAATGTGAATTTCCGCTTTTTGAAGCAGCTCTGACTTTCTGAGCACCTATCATGTTTCCTGAGGTTCTACAATGCCCAGACAGTAGAAAACCCCACAAATGACCCCATTTCGGAAAGTAGACACCCTAAGGTATTCGCTGATGGGCATAGTGAGTTCATAGAACTTTTTATTTTTTGTCACAAGTTAGCGGAAAATGATGATTTTTTTTATTTCTTTTTTTCTTACAAAGTCTCATATTCCACTAACTTGTGACAAAAAATAAAAACTTCCATGAACTCACTATGCCCATCACAAAATACCTTGGGGTGTCTTCTTTCCAAAATGGGGTCACTTGTGGGGTAGTTATACTGCCCTGGCAATTTAGGGGCCCAGATGTGTGAGAAGAAGTTTGCAATCAAAATCTGTAAAAAATGACCGGTGAAATCCGAAAGGTGATCTTTGGAATGTGTGCCCCTTTGCCCACCTAGGCTGCAAAAAAGTGTGACACATCTGGTATCGCTGTACTCAGGAGAAGTTGGGGAATGTGTTTTGGGGTGTCATTTTACATATACCCATGCTGGGTGAGAGAAATATTTTGGCAAAAGACAACTTTTCCAATTTTTTTATACAAAGTTGGCATTTGACTAAGATATTTATCTCACCCAGCATGGGTATATGTAAAATGACACCCCAAAACAAATTCCCCAACTTCTCCTGAGTACGGCGATACCACATGTGTGACACTTTTTTGCAGCCAAGGTGGGCAAAGGGGCACATATTCCAAAGTGCACCTTTCGGATTTCGCAGGCCATTTTTTACACATTTTGATTGCAAACTACTTCGCACACATTAGGGCCCCTAAATTGCCAGGGCAGTATAACTACCCCACAAGTAACCCCATTTTGGAAAGAAGACACCCCAAGGTATGCAGTGAGGGGCATGGCGAGTTCCTAGAATTTTTTATTTTTTGTCACAAGTTAGTGGAATATGAGACTTTGTAAGAAAAAAAAAATAAAAAAATAAATCATCATTTTCTGCTATTTTGTGACAGAAAATAAAAAATTCTAGGAACTCGCCATGCCCCTCACGGAATACCTTGGGGTGTCTTCTTTCCAAAATGGGGTCACTTGTGGGGTAGTTATACTGCCCCGGCATTCTAGGGGCCCAAATGTGTGGTAAGAAGTTTGCAATCAAAATCTGTAAAAAATAACCGGTGAAATCCGAAAGGTGCACTTTGGAATGTGTGCCCCTTTGCCCACCTAGGCGGCAAAAAAGTGTCACACATGTGGTATCGTCGTACTCAGGAGAAGTTGGGGAATGTGTTTTGGGGTGTCATTTTACATATACCAATGCTGGGTGAGAGAAATATTTTGGCAAAAGACAACTTTTCCCATTTTTTTATACAAAGTTGGCATTTGACCAAGATATTTATCTCACCCAGCATGGGTATATGTAAAATGACACCCCAAAACACATTGCCCAACTTCTCCTGAGTACGGCGATACCACATGTGTGACACTTTTTTGCAGCCTAGATGCGCAAAGCAACCCAAATTCCTTTTAGGAGGGCATTTTTAGACATTTGGATCCCAGACTTCTTCTCACGCTTTAGGGCCCCTAAAAAGCCAGGGCAGTATAAATACCCCACATGTGACCCTATTTTGGAAAGAAGACACCCCAAGGTATTCAATAAGGGGCATGGCGAGTTCATAGAAAAAAAATTTTGGGCACAAGTTAGCGGAAATTGATTTTTTTTTTGTATTTTCTCACAAAGTCTCCCTTTCCGCTAACTTGGGACAAAAATTTCAATCTTTCATGGACTCAATATGCCCCTCACGGAATACCTTGGGGTGTCTTCTTTCCGAAATGGGGTCACATGTGGGGTATTTATACTGCCCTGGCATTTTAGGGGCCCTAAAGCGTCAGAAGAAGTCTGGAATATAAATGTCTAAAAAATGTTACGCATTTGGATTCCGTGAGGGGTATGGTGAGTTCATGTAAGATTTTATTTTTTGACACAAGTTAGTGGAATATGAGACTTAGTAAGAAAAAAAAAAAAAAAGAAAAAAAAAATTTCCGCTATCTTGGGCCAAAAAAAATGTCTGAATGGAGCCTTACAGGGGGTGATCAGGGAGTCTATATGGGGTGATCATCCCCCTGTCACTGATCACCCCTCTGTCATTGATCACCCCTCTGAAAGGCTCCATTCAGACGTCCGTATGATTTTTACAGATCCACGGATACATGGATTGGATCCGCAAAACGCATACGAACGTCTGAATGGAGCCTTACAGGGGGGTGATCAATGACAGGCGGGGTGATCAATTACAGGGGGTGATCAGGGAGTGTATATGAGGTGATCACCCCCCTGTCATTGACCACCCCCCTGTAAGGCTCCATTCAGACGTCCGTATGTGTTTTGCGGATCCGATCCATGTATCCGTGGATCCATAAAAATCATACGGACATCTGAATGGAGCTTTACAGGGGGGTGATCAGGGAATCTATATGGGTGATCACCCGCCTGTCATTGATCACCCCCCTGTAAGGCTCCATTCAGACGTCCGTATGTGTTTTGCGGATCCGATCCATGTATCCGTGTATCCGTAAAAATCATACGGACGTCTGAACGGAGCCTGACAGGGGGGTGATCAATGACAGGGGGGTGATCAGGGAGTCTATATGGGGTGATCAGGGGTTCATAAGGGGTTAATAAGTGACAGGGGGGGGTGTAGTGTAGTGTTTTGTGGTACTTTACACAGCTACCTGTGTCCTCTGGTGGTCGATCCAAGCAAAAGGGACCACCAGAGGACCAGGTAGCAGGTATATTAGACGCTGTTATCAAAACAGCGTCTAATATACCTGTTAGGGGTTAAAAAAATCACATCTCCAGCCTGCCAGCGAGCGATCGCCGCTGGCAGGCTGGAGATCCACTCGCTTACCTTCAGTTCCTGTGAACGCGCGCGCCTGTGTGCGCGCGTTCACAGGAAATCACGGCTCTCGCGAGATGACGCATATATAGGCGGTTAAAGAGGACCTTTCATCAGTTTAGCCCTAGTCTAATTATGGGCTCACCTTATAGGGCGGCCCCCAGCTCAATCTCCCTGGCTAAGATTGGTGCGCTCTGATTGGATGCACTTCACAGCCACAGAGAACCGCCCCCAGCGAAACTGCGAGTCTCCGCCTAGTATAACAGAGTCGGCTGATTATAATATAAGGTGCCGAAATCAACGCGGCCAACAGCGAACGAACGGGGGGAGGGGGGGGTTAAGTTTGGAAAAAAAAGTGCCACAGCATCAGTGGGGGCCGCCCTATAAGGTAAGACCATAATTAGACTAGGGCTAAACTGTTGAAAGGTCCTCTTTAAAGGGTTTGTCTAATAATAATTTTGTTATCAAGTACCCACAGCATGTCCCTAGAAGCAGAGGATTCATACTTATGTGAGATGAAGAAACAGTCACCATTGTCTGAATACTGTATACGTGCATATTGATTTATTAGCACTGTCATTCTGCTCTTTAACCACAAGATGCCGCTGTTTCTTAACACAGTTAACATATTGCAAGTGTTTGAATATTCATAGGAGGTGGGGTGTGGACAGTCTGGAGAACCAGGAAGCTGCAACTGCCTACATCTTGAGAGGAACGGAGAAGGACTGTGTGTGAGAAGAATCCGGTCGAATCCTGGCATAATGGTGTCCTGGTGTTCCCGAAGTCGCAGCAGAGAGGGACCGATCGCTGTCCTGTACCCAGATCCTGTCCGGAGTCAAAGGATTGTTACTAAGAAAGCTGTTAGGAGGTTTGGAATGGAGCGCTGCCTAGCCTGCAGGACCCCATGGTTGCTGAAGAGATTTGTTGCTGTTCAGTTTAAAGACATCATCGGATACAGAACAAGATGTGGGTCAGTAAAAGCGTGCACGCACCAAATTGAAGGTTGGCGCCTAAGAGACTGAGGCTAGGTCTGTAAGATAGTTAGATAGGGACTCTGTGTTATATAAGGCCAAAAGTGTTTTCCACGTTTACTACAAGGACTCCATAACTAAAAGGGACATTGCACAATTGAGAGCTGACAAATTGCCCACGACTTCAATTCAGTTCCACGCATTTCTCAGGAACAATACTCTGATACGGGTTCCTGGACTAGTTATGGGAGGGGAGGTGTTCTAGAGTTGATAAGATTGTAAGCTACTGTGCTGCATCGCAGATAACACCGTACTAAGCACTCACTCAATCGTTCGTGTCGTCGATAGGGCAATAACAGGTATGGTGGGGTAGTTTTAGTGTGCCTGCCAGTAGGAAAAGTATAGCAAATTTCCTCAGTATCCACCAGGGGGCATCTTGCTGTGCAGCACAGGGGTTCTCAGCTGTGGCTGAGTGCATGCAACTTCATTTTCTTTGCCTCCAAATTTGGATTGTGTTTATTGCTAAATCTTTTAGTAAAGAAAGTTCTGTTTTGTATAAGCTGGTGTAAGTGTTGCTTTCCTCGTTCGTGACTTCGCTGTATCCTGGGGAGCCCACCCCGGTACATGGCTTACACTTACCTGCTTCCATGCCGCTCCGGTCCTCTGTCCTGCCCTTGCTGTCTCCATCTGCTGGTTCCTGTGCTGTTCCCATTCAGCTAACTATGAGCAGGACACCAGACCTGGGAATACAAAATTTTTTGCATGTGGGTGGTAATGGTGGGCAGGAAAAGGACTAACCACCCTTTTCCTCCGCTCTAGGTAGAGGTGTGCCTCCTATGTAACCAGATAGAAGAGAGGGATCGCACTGTTGAGCTCCTGCTCCTAAAAATGATTATTCAGAGTAGAAAAGCCTTGAGAATTCAGGCAGCAGTGACCAGCTGAAACCTGCATCAAAAACAATGCTGTGAGGTGAGGGACTATAGCAAAGACACCCATCATTCAGTATACTACTAGGCCAGTACAATACTAGTGCTAAATTGCAGCAGTTTAAGTGGTTATCCCATAATTAATGCAAAACATTTCAAATCAGACAAACATGACAATTCCTTACTAACAAAGCTAGAACCAGCCCTGTGCCTCACATGGATCCAGAGATCTCCCCATTCATTGCTCGGCTAGATTTATATCAAGATGGCAGCTCAGGGGGGCAAGTCCTTTTTGCTGCAATTGACTGTACTACATTTTTTAACTGTACGTGATTACAAAATAATTCATACCCATGTGCTGGTTTGAAAACTGCTGAATATTTATCATTGGACAATTCTTTTAACGATCAGATTTTTTTTTTCCTTTCTGTATTTTAGCAGCCATAACTTTAAAAAAAAAAAAATTATAACTTTTTTTTAGATTTTCTCACACACATTATGGTGTGAGATTCATTTTTTACACTGTTTGCTTCAAATGAAATAACCTGATAATTAAATTCTTTAGTTTATCATGGTTTGTGGATAACTAATGTGTATAATTTATATTTGTATTTAATCTGTGCATAACATTTAAAAAAAATTCCAATGGGTCCGCATTACGGACAAGGATAGTACTGTTCTATTAGGGTCCAGCTCTTCCGTTCTGAAAAATACGGAATGCACACGGACGTCATTCATATTTTTTGCGGATCCGCATTAGCATACTCCGCCTAAGGGCTCATGCACACAACTGTATGTATTTTGCGGTCCGCAAAAAACGGATACGCAAAAAATACGGATGACATCCGTGTGCATTCCTTATTTTGCGGAACGGAACAGCTGGCCCTTCATAGAACAGTACTATCCTTGTCCGTAATGCGGACAATAATAGGACATGTTCTATTTTTTTGCAGAACGGAAATACGGACATACGGAAACGGAATGCACACAGAGTAACTTAGTTTGACCCATTGAAGTGAATGGTTCCGCATATGGTCCGCAAAAAAATGGAACAGACACGAAAAGAAAATACGTTCATGCGCATGAGCCCTTACTGAAATTTTGAAAATTTTTAGAATGCAGGAGAGTGCAGATTCTAAGGAATCTCTCAGGTCTTCACCATTAACCCCATAAGAAGGTATGGACTTTCCTGGTCAGAGTCTTTAGGTCATTCTCCTCACTGATTTATGGAGGAAACTTTAGCATTTTCAGGAACTGATCCATAGGGGATTAGTCAGGATGCAGCAGGGTAGATGAGCTGAGAATGCAGTCAGAGGATGGGCCGAGAGTCAGAACCAGGAGTAGAACAACAGGTAACGGGTGAGTCCAAAGAATCACGTGGAAGCAAAATCCAAGGTCAGTGTCACGATCGACAAAAACAACATGGGGGAGATTTATTAAAACTGGTGTAAAGTAGAACTGGCTTTGTTGCCCATAGCAACCAATCAGATTCCACCTTTCATTTTGCAGAGCTCCTTTGGAAAATGAAAGGTAGAATCTGATTGGTTGCTAAGGGAAAATAAGCCAGTTTTCCTTTACACCGGTTTTGATAAATCTCCCCCTAAATGTTTACCGTGATCTGCAGACAAAACTGTAAGCCGGAGTCCCCTTTAAAGACGACCAATGTTATCAAAGAGCATCAGCTGCCATGGCAACCTGAGGGGAAGCGAACGACACCCCAGACCAGCGTGGCTGTAGCTGCCAGCAGGGAATGACGAGAGACACTCATTTTGGTCTTCATTATGTAATGTATTTTTCCATTTTTGCTTCTCCACATTAAATCGTTTTTTTCCATAATTTTTCAATACATCTGTTTTGTTTTTTTTTACATTTTTTATATGCTCAAAAAAAAAAACATTTTATGTTTGTATCTTTTTTTTAGATGTTCTCCAAAATGTATTCAAATGTATTACAGCCTTTAAAAGTAAAATGCACAGACATTTGTTAGGGAAAACTGCTATTGCCAGGGCTGAAAATCAGGGGGTGCCCCCCCCCCCACCCCTCTTGTTGTGCCATGCTTGTGCGTTACCACAGACGG